>NW_017728931.1:3809677-3828373 GCF_001723895.1 Crocodylus porosus
GGGGGGAGGGCAGGCAGAGGTCACTTTAATTAGAGTGGCTCTTGGAGGTCACTCTAATTAAAGTGCTGCAGCGTCTTGTGCATCAGTGTCCCCGCACTTAAGAATGGTGGTGGGGGGCACTTGAACTAAAGCTTGTTTGGTGAGCATTACTTCAATGCCACCACTACCATTTTGAAGCATGGGGATGCTAATACACAAGTTGCAGAGGCTGGCTGAAGCATGCTAATTATCATGCTCCAGCAGGCTCAATTAATGGAGTCTGCTTTGACATGCTGTAATAGAAGTGTGTTGGAGCAGCCCTGCAGCATGTCTACAGACATCCTATGAGATTTAAAATAATGCATTTTAAGTTTCGCTTTCTGCATGTTGGGTCTGATGGGTGTGCTTGAATCACATTTTCAATTTTCACCGCATAACCATGTGAGGTGAGAAACGTATTTCAAAAAAAAAATGGAAGTTGAGGTTTTCATTTAAATACTTGACTCCCGTAGTTGGTCTTTGAGGAAAACACCACACACAGGAACACTTTCAAGTATTGCGGGAGTTGATAGTGCTGAAGGTTGGCCATGATCCTTGGCCTGCTGAAGTCAATGGCAAAGTTACATGAACTTCAGTAACAATGGATCTAGAACATTAGAGCACTTATTTTATCATGTGGATTAGTTTGATGTTGTCAGGGACTCTAAACAGGCAGGCGAGTCTGTGCCAAGTACCTCAGCAGCCGCACTTGCAGTAAGCCACAGCCAATGAATTGTACCCAGTTTTAGAGACAGTGAGCATCTTGACTGACTGCTGGGAATGCCACCTACCCATTTAGCATTAGTTAGAGCTTTGGGTTTCCAAGCCCGTCAACAGTTCTGCTATGGCAATATGCCTGGTTCTTGCACTCTGGTTTTCCTTTTTCTAGAATAAAGACTCTGGCTTGGCTTATTTCTAGACTTTAGCTTTAGATTTCCTTGTGAATCTGTTTCTTGGCTTCTGAACTTGGTTTGGCCCTGCTCTTGGACTTCACCCTGTGGTTTAATCCCTTGGATTGGTACTCATTGTCTGATCCCTGGATCCTAAACTGGACTGTGTTGTGGGTTTGGATTCTGTCCTTGGATTTCCTTCCAGATTTGGTAATATGTTCCCCATCTTCTGACCCAGCCCTAGGCCTCTTCTTTCCCAGTGGTCTAACCATTAAGACTAACTACCTAATCCCTGGTCTCTTACACATATATTCTCAAAACATAAACTATTTTTGCTTCTATAGCTAACTGAAGAGATATTAGTGGAGATCTTGGCTTTGTCTTTTTAAAAACTGTAAATTCTCTGATAAACCCCCTTAAGCTTTTCTGATTGAAAACCCCCAAATCCACATTTTCCATGATTAAAATAAAACACCACTATATGTATAGGTATCAATTTAACACAATGTTTTACTGATATATTTACAATTTTAAAGCAATTTGGAAGCCTACTAGTGCCTCAGTCATTATAATAAAATAAATTTGATATACCTACATATTTTGGCTTTTGCTTTTGTTTTTTTTAATCCCTGCCCATGCCCATGCTGTTGTCCCTCATTCCCAAGCTGCAGTTCCCCCAGCCCTGCTGATGCCCCTCACTCCCAACCCACAGTCCCCTGCCCCTTTGGTGCCCCTCATTCCCAAGCCACAGTCTCCACAACCCTGCTGGTGCCCCTCACTCTCAACCTACGGCCCCTAACCCTGTTGGTGGGGGCCCCCAGCTACTGCTGTTCTGTGTGGGCCAGAGCATAGTGGCTGCAGCAGCTACAATGTCTGTGGGCAGTGGCAGAGGCTTGTGGCACCCCCAACCCTGGGCTGGGGATCCTGCACCATGCCAGGCAGCCTGGCCATAGCCCCATCCCCCAGGCAACATCTTCCAGGTATGCACCCCTGTGATCACAGGCATAGCAAATGGAAAACCCAAATCCCTGGATATTAGGCACTGGATTTTGGCCACATCTCAATCCCCTATGAATTTCAGTCACATTGAGATCAGAGGTTTTGTCCAAAATATTATAAAGAATAGTGTCAGTTGATCCTTTTGGTCACCTGTAGGCTTGTAATCATTCTGTGGCAGATGCCTGAATAACATTTATTTGCTTGAATATATAGAAAAAGAATAGAGAAACCTGGATCTTTTTACATGTATTACCATATATGGTGTGAATTTGTTTTTAAAAGAGCTCCTAAATTTGCAAATCCTTTGCATATGAGTCTTCTTGAGTGCATAATCTTTTTCCATGAGTTAAAACCTCCCATGTCTTATAGAGCCATTTATTTATAGTGAGTATAAATAAATGGGTTAAGCTAGACAGCAGTTCTGGTTACTTAAGTGATGGAAGCTAATTTGGGGGCTAAGTTCTGCTGAACATAGTCAATAAGGCCTTTTACTTTAAATTTAAATGTTATCTGAGTTTTGGAGTGAAAAGTGTTGAAAAACAGTAGGAATAGCGCCAAAGAGCATTAAAAGCTGACAGAACAACCCTGATCGGCAGAAGGGGTTTGTCACTGTTAGAGCTGCAATACTCATTCTGCAGCTCTTGAGTCACATGCAGCTCTTCAAATACTGGAATGTGGCTCTCTTCACAGGTTTGAGTGACGCCTTGACAATCAGGTAGCTATTGCCTTACATGCCAACACCACTGTTTTAGGGTTCTAGCTGTAGCTCCATCAGCAGAGAAAGATTAAAGTATGCTTATTTTACTGCTGTTGATTATGTCGGTCTACAAGTATACTGATCAGCTGTTGCTCACAAATACTTGTGCATGTCTGACTCAATTACTCTACAAGGTGCATCTCTACCCTGCCTTCTGTGTCTCATGTTATATTATAAACTTTTGTAGGTGTCTGCAGCTCCATTCTAACTTGTCTTGTCCCGCTGAAGTTTGCCTGCTTTTGAACACTGAACTTTTGTCCCTGTGGGCATGTGGATTTGAGCACTTGTGTAACAATTTAACTTCGAATGAGTCAAAAGATTTTTTTATTTGAAGGTGAAGACTGGTGCACATGGGACTTTTACAGGCTGATGCAAGGCCAGATGGAGTCAATGGGAGTCTTGCTACTGACTGGCAAAGTAGAGGAGGGAGGGATTGTAGAAAAATGGTGCTGAACTTTTACTTTCCCATTTTTTAAAAAATGTTCAATATTTTTGTCAAAGTGAGCTGACCAGGTCTACTGAAAATGTGGTGTACAACTTGCATTATAAGGCTGTGGACCCATGAGTGCTTGGATGCCTTTCATAAGGGGGAACATTTCAAAATGGCAGCAGCTGGTACAATCTCATTGTTATGTGTGAACAAGCTGAGAATGAATCAAATGCAACCAAACTGATCCAGATTTACCCCTGGATGAAAGATGATGCAAGTTCCTTTTTTGAAAGGGCTCCAAGTATTTGCATGTCCATATTATAAGAAAAGTATTAATGGAATTAAGAGTTTCTCCATGAAGACTCAGTCACAACCATTTCCTTTATTTATTTTAATTTGTTTTTGTAAATCCTGGAAAAAGCATTGTCTTCCCACCTTTCCTATTCCCAACATTTTTTGTATTGTTATCCCATACAACTCTGTCTACATCTGGGTATTGATAAAATTCACCATTACTGCAGTATCAAAGCAACTCTCAGTTATTTTTGGTGTTCTTTTCACAACTTTCCACTTCCTAAGACCAGGAAGTATTAATTCCTTCTGTTTACACACGGGGAACAGGACTACACAGAGAAAAACAGTACTTGCCTACAGTCAACCTGAATTCTTGTGATTCTTGGTCTAGAGCATAGGATATAACTTTCCTCTACCAGCTACTACAGAGTGTGATCCTTCCAACATTACTCCTACACCTACCCCACTGATTGCAGCAGAATTACCCTCATAGTTTAGGACTAATCATTTGAGTATCCTCCCTACTTACAGTGATACTATGTTATGGAGGTGTTGAACACCATCCCCACAATGCCAGGCTGGTCAGTCTCTGTTCCTCTGTTCAGTTTTCCCTCAAAAATCTTCACATTTGTTCATGCTGGGCTATAGATATACATAAAGTTATTTCTTAGCCCTCCTTAAATACCTTCTTAAAATTCACCTCTGCTGTGATGCTTACAAACCACTCAACTGTCTCAGGCCACTAGTGTGCTGCTTCTGTTACATAATAATGGGCGGATCTAGGATTTTGAAAGGGGGAGTACAGATGGTGTGGCATATGATCACCTTATAACACAACAGATATTTTTCTATTTAAAGAGAAATTAGATACTTTACTAATATATTAGGGGGCTCATACTACATTATTCAGTTTAAGATCAAATAAAAAACAAATATGACTACTGGACTGTGCACTAATTTGCTAGATTACAGATAAAGTTAAAAAAACACAACAAATGAAGCAAAAAATTGTCACAAGATATTATATAATTAGTCCTGTAATCATTATACTTAATTGTATGTCTCTTCAGCTTTGTAAAACAAAATCTAGCTTAACTTGAGTGTCTTGACAGTACCTCCAATACTTCACTGTCAGTTATTTCTAATAGTAACCTGAGTTACTATTATCACGTGGGAGTTAAAGTTTTTAGCTAGAGCTCAAGAGAATCTGCAAGGCTGTGACATACAAGAGAGAATAAAGGGGAAGGTAGAAGAGGAATGGCTGACACCAAAATTTCAGAAGACAGTTTGCATAGTGGAACATCAAGACCATTAAAAAGGAGAGAGGGTCATTAACACCTGTGGTGTGGTGAGTGATTAACAAGAATCAGGAAGATGATAATGAGCCATGAACTGAATTGACTTTCTCAGTACTGCCTGAATAGAAATGCTGCTGCCCTTCCCAGGCAGCAGCATTCAAAGGTTGGGTGGAGCAGAAATTAAAGGGGGCAGGCCTCCTAGCTCATTCCTGTTTTTAATGCCACAGTTCAGAGCTTCTTCCTCTCCACTGTGCCAGTGAAGGGGGAGTTTATACCCAGCTTCAGCACTCCATCTCCTCAACCTTTGATGGTAGTGCTGGTCCACAGGTAGCCCAGCAGATTGGGCTCTACATGGTTTCCCCTTGCACTGCTTGTTGCAAGCTGGATTCCAGGTTGGCTCCTTTTGCCCCTGATGTCTGGTACAGCCTCCTGGGCCACTGACTCCCGTAATGTGACAAACAACCGAGTCATGTAATCCCTGTTTGGTCTTGTTAGGTTTCTTGCCCATATTACTTCTACTGTTAAGTTGTCCCAGAGCTTCAGTTCTTTATTCATTAGAAACTATCATTAAAACTTTAAACCTGATACCTTTTTCTTGAGCCAGCATTTTCCTTGCTCTTCTTCCTCCCTGGGATTTAGGGGATTTACCTTCCATGAATCCCCCTCCCCTGCTAGATTTAAAGAGAGCAGCCTGCATCCAAGTCTTCATTTTGTTAGCCTAATAATTCACATCTCCTCTTGTCAGCTAGCTTCAAAATTCTCCTCATCATTTTAGGAGCTCTGCTCGGCATCATTCCAGGTTGAATTCAACCTCCTTCTACTACAGTGTGTGACCACAACTATACACAGTATCCTGGAAAAGGTTGTAGCACTACCGTTCCATAGAATCACATGCATCTTATTCACAGCCCCACCACACTAGTGGTTCCTAGTCATCCTCTGACCAACTAATAAACTAAGAGATTTCCCTCCACCCATCTCTGTTGCTACAAGCCGATAAACCCCCAGCTCACAGCAAAGATTTTTGGGTTGTTAGTGCATGGCCTTCCACTTTGTACGGCTAAGTTTCAACCTATTTCTATTATTCCTGTCCTCAAGGTCATCTAATTCTTCCTGCACAATGCTCTGATCCTTTTCCATAACAACAGAGGCTGTGTCTCTGGATTTTATGTTGCCTACACGTCATTATCTCACTCCTACTTTCTATGCTTGAGCCATTAAGAAAAATTTGAAATAAGGTTGGTTCCCAGACCAGTCCTTGAGGACCTTCACTAATAACCTCCCTTGAGTCCAGGATTTCCTGTTTCATTACAACCCACCGTAGACAGGCCAGTAGCCAATTCCTTTCCCAATTTATAAGGCTTGCCCTAATCCCTACCTTCTTCCTCTTAATAATTTCTCCCAGGGCACTGCATCAAATGTTTTACTGACGTCCAGAGCGGTTTGACTGTCTGCATTTTCCCTGCAGGCTATTGAAGCCCCCACTCCTCCAATGTTGTGAGGAAAGGCTCTTGACAATCCGTGGAGCCCTGACTGGGGCAGGCACCTCCTCAGAGCTAGTGTGTCAGGCCCTGCACAGACTCAAGCAGCTGTCATGGTGCCACTCACTTGGTGGGGGATTATGCCCATAGACATAGAGGCTGGAAGCTGATTTTGTGACATATCAATTCTGGGCTTCGGGAGCATGTGGCCGGGGCAATGGGGGAGTGGGGGGGAGAAACATCACGTAGCCCCAGGAGCTGGCTGGGAGCACCCTTCCTATGGGCAGCAACACTGACAAAGCTGCCTGCAAGCAGGTGGGAATTTGGGCAGCATGGCTCCCTTTCTGCCCCTGATGGGCACTTGCCCATGCAGGGGGCCACTTGCTGCCTGGGGTCTTCATGGTTGGGGGGTGGGGTGGCTTGACTTCTCCCTACAGATGAGCCCTGCCTGAGGGACAGTGTTGCCAGGTATATGGTAATTTTCTTATCTATACGATAATTTCAATCTTGTATGAGGTATGATCAATAATATTAAGTGTTCAAACACGTATTCTATTTTTTGAGGCAGCTCATTGATGCAACATATACAAAACCCAAATCATTCTCGGGGAGGGGAGTCTTAACTGATTTTCAGGCTTGCTGTCAGGTCCTCCTTATAACTGCTTGCCTCAAAATAAAGAAATGCTTCAACTTTAACAAGCATCTAAGGGCAGCATGGGGGGCAGGAGCTAGTGCGAGCAGCAGGGATCCTGGTTTTCTTTGATTAAAAAAACCCCAATCCACATTTTTCTGTGCTTACAATGAACCCCCCTTAAGAGAGAGATCGATTGATCTATCTATATCTATTGAGATATATCTATATATAAACAGTAACCCCAAATCCACATTTTTCCGTGCTTAAAATGAAACACCACTAATCTATCTATCTATCTATCGAGATAGCTAGATAGATAGATTAGTGGTGTTTCATTTTAAGCACGGAAAAATGTGGGTTTGGGGTTACTTTTTTAAAGCCAGAGATTGGGATTCTTTTTTAAACCAGGGAAAACCAGGACCCCTGGTGAGGAGACTGTGTGGGGGCGGGGAAGCGGGTGGAAGGTGTCCTGAGTGCAGGAGGCATTCGGAGGAGGCGGGGCCTGCGCCGGGCTCCCGTCTCCATGGCGACGGGGCGGGAGCTACAGCGAGGCGGCACTTCCGGGGTTGTCCCCGCTGTGCGGTGCCTGCCGGGAGGCGTCGCTTAGGACACGGGCGTAAACAATACGGGATGCGTAGGGCGCCGTCGACTGGCCCCGCCGGAGAGGGGGTGGCCTCGCGCCCCCCGGGTGGTCATGACGAGCGGCTGGGCGGGCTCCAGCTGCGTCTGCGGGACTGGTGAGCCGCGCCAGCACCTCCCTGCCCGCCTGTCCTCTTCCCCTCCCCTCGGGGTGACGTCATGCCACCTTTGCTTCACTTCTTGGGGACTCTGGGTGCCCTTCAAGAGGGGTGACGCCCCAGCTGCGGCCCCACAGCCGGGGAGACCTATGGGGGCAGCTGCCCTCCTGGGTCTGGGTCTCCTCAGTGCTGTCCCAGGGCTGGGCCTGACCAGAGGGGCGCTGTGGGTGGGGAGGGCTGGGGCTGGCCAAGAGCTGGGGTGTTTGTCTGGGACCCTGCTGTGTGCACTGTGAGGGGGTAGTCAGGGGTGGTACCTGCAGGTTGCGGTGGTGTGGGCACACCCCATGCCCTGCTGTGGCAGGAGCCAAAAAGGGGATATGCAGAGGTGAAGCATCAGGTGAGAAGATAAAGATGGCTGGGAGGGGAAGGCTGCCATCCTTGTGTGCCTCAGTGTGGGTGGCTGCTGGGAGCCAAGCAGGAAGGGTGGTAATAAACCCAAGAAGCCTCCTTTTTTGAAGAGTTGTAATATGACTGAAAAGATTTCGGTTATGGGGCTGGCTTAAAACTTTGTGTGCAGGTGTTTGGCCATAAGCTCCCTGACAAAGTCTCTGAGGATGCCACTTCTTCTGTTGCTTACTCTTTATCCTGTTTTCTCAGGCAGCTGTGTTGCTGTGAGCTGCAAAGTCCTCACTGGGGCTGTTTAAATTTGTTTATTTGTTGTTTAGCTTCTGCAACTGCTGCCACTTTTGTGAGACCTGGGCTGGTGCCATTGAGTGACTTCGGCCACTGATATTCTGATGTGTTTTAAAGGACGTGCTTTGGTTTGGCATTATTGTCACAATGTTGCCTTGCGTTAAACAAAAGAATCTGAAACTGATGTTTTGAAAACAGACAAAGGCCACGTGTACGCATGGCTCTCTCCCACATATAAGAATAATTAGTGCATAAATTTAAAAGGTAACTTTAGGTGCCTTCAGTTTTTCAGGACAAAACTGAGTTTACTTTAAAAGATATTTAACATTTTTCAGAAAGCACTAAGAGACTTAATGTGAAACAGGATCCAGTAAGAGGTATCCCAGACAGCTAGTGACTGTCTCCAGGTGTGTCAAGTGAGTTGTTGTTTTTAGTGCATAATGCATCTATATGACAGGAATCACCAATGTAATTAGTGTTAGTGTCCTTTTCTGGACATGTTCTCTTTTTAAATGGAAGCTGAAGAATTCTTTTGAGGATATTATTCAATATTATTGAGTGTTACAGGGAATTTAGTATGCTTCTATCTATGCTGTACCTGTTCTGTGGCTAAGGCAAAGGATGTTAGTTTCTGTCTTTTTGCCAGCAGTTTGCACTCACAGAATTACTTAAAAAACATTGCTCGTTCTTTATACAAAGAACAAGTGTTCTTCAAACACTGTTCTTTGTATGAAAAACGTCAAGTTATTCTCAAAGTGTTTCTCACTCATTTTCCCCAATAGCATGCATCGAGCTTGGGGTTGGAGGACATCACACAAATAGGTGGGTTATGCGCAGTCTGTCATGTTTGTACTGCAGCTGGTGGTGGTGCAATGGAAGTGCCCTCGGTGTACTGGAGGATGGTCCTGGCCCACATCACCTATATTAGGGATCTCCTGGACTATGCTAAGCAGAGGTGGGTGGATCCCTGTGAATGGGGCTGCCCATGCTGTGTGTGCCCTGCCTCCTACTCCAGGAGGTCAAGGCTGCCCTGCCACCCACTGGTGTTACCTACATTGACCAGGTCCTGCGCAATAGCAGTCCATCCTCCACCCCCATGTCCCCCAGCCCTCCAGAGCTTGTCATGGTGCCCCTGCCTTGGAAGGGTCCATGGCACTCCCTGTCTCACCATCTTAGCAGGTTGGGGGACACCAAGCCAGTCTGCTTTCAAACCACCCATTGCTGGCAGCTCTACGCACTCATGCTCCACCATTCACCATCCCATCCTCATGTCTCACCCAGACAACAATTGACAGGACACTTTAGATGGAGGGTGAGGGTCCCTGGTGGAGGAGTCTGTACTCCAACCTTGATCCCGCAAGCCACTGGGGACCCCAGCTAGTGGCTCTTCCACAGCACTGTCACTACAGGCATGTATCTGGCATGGTTCGTGACTGCTCCTGACACCTGCCCCTTTTGTGAGCAGAGGGAGACCCTACCACATGTCTACTTTAAATGTGCCAGGCTGCAGCCCCTGCACCACCTCTTCCAGAACCTTTTGCTGAGGTTCTTGGCTGCACTGTTCTGCTCACCACTTCATTTATGCACACCCTGTGTCTATGGCTCTACCAAATCCTGGGACCTCCTGGAAACCTCCTCCTGGATCTGGCCAAGCTGCCCGTGTATCTGACCAGGAAGGAGGCTCTGGCCGGGAGGGTCTCTGGGGATTGTGGGGTCACTTTTCTTGCCCTTGTTCATTCCTGTCTCAAGCAGAGTATTGCTGGACAGTATCCTCTGGCTCCTTGGACTCATTAAAAGGCCAGTGGGCACTGTCCGATGTGCTCTGCTTAGTGTCCCCCCCTTGGCACTCTTGTTACGAACCTTTGACCTCCACTCCTGTCCCTGTTTTCATTATTTGTCCCAAGTACTCAGTTGTCACCTTTCCTGTAGCCTCCCTGCCTTAGGGAGGCCAATAAGTTACTTGGTGGGCTTTGGCCCATACCCCTTAAGGTGACAAATAGGCCTGTCATGTTTGTGGATAGGAGAAACAAATATAGGTCTGATATCTTTGTTGTACTGAAGTGATTAAAGATAATCGTACAAGTGGCAGGGGAGAAAACGTGAATATTTGATGTAGCATAGATGGTTAGATAATTCTTAAATATTTCATAGTTCTTTATTTTATTTTGTTTCATTCCTATCACATAGTCACTATATAAACAGAAGCTGTTGACGGGGGGGCATCTACATGTGAGCTTTACTGTGGAGTTGACTAATTAGCCCTTCAGTAAAGTATCACCATCTACACGTGTGGCATTATGTTGCAGTAAACTGATCATTTCCACTGTAGGTTAGTACTATTCTGGTACTTTCCTATGGTGGAGTTCAGTGTGCTGTAGTGCATGTGTAAATGTTGACCAGGGCTGGTTGGGCACTAGGGCGCTACAGTGCAGTGGCATCCTACCAGCTAGACGCATACTGTAGCACCCTTGTGCCCCAGCCAGCCCCTCTGCAGCATGTTGAGCTGGGTTGGAGCAGGCTGGGGTTGGCAAGCTGAGCACCACCCCAAGCATGCAGGGCTGCGCTGCCATGGCTCAGTGTGCAGTGGACCCGGGCATATGTGTAAATGGGGTGCCGGAGTTTATTCAGGCTCACTGTTTCACGTGTAGATGCACCCAGTATGTATTGTCCTAGCTGTTCCTGGGGTAAGAAAACTTGGTTTATGATAATGAAATGTAAAGGAAAAGCAAAGGTCAAAATACATGTGAAATTACATATTGCTGTTCTACTTTGTGGCGTATTTGAATGCTTATCTCCAGGTGGGGAAGCAGGGTTATGTCTGCTTTAGGGGGGGAAGTATGCCTTTTATTTAAAGGAAGGCTAAGAATTACAGAGTCAAAGAGTATGATAGGTGGGTCCACTTAGAATTTAGGATACGTTGTCTTTTAAAACTATGAGCTTAATCTGGCAAATTTACTGTTTCAAGTAATCTCATTAAGGTTAATGGGACTATTTGTATATCGACATTGCAGATTCAGCCCCTAATTACATTTGGCTCTAAAGCTGTTGACTTCCAGGAGAAACATTCTTTTTTGTCTCAAAGTGGAATTGGGATTGAAGTCTGTTATAAAATCTCTGGGGAGGTCTCTTCTTTCCCCACATCCCCAGTAATTTGTTATCTAGATTTCTTATAGATATCTTGATGCAAAAAACAGTTTTAATGTATACTGGCAGTCAGTTTAGGGTTTCCAAAAATTTTATCATATGAATTGTTTGTAATGCCTGTGTCAAGATTTGGCTAGAATAGTTTACTTAAAAATAATCTGTTACTTGGGTAGTTGCTGATTAATGCCAGGACTCTTGACAGATAGTTGGGGGTGGGGGCGGGAGTTGATAGCATAATTGACTTAGACTTCTAAATTACTTTTGTAAATGGGACTTATTTTCATTTGGAAAACAGATTAAGTTATTTATTAGTTACTCAGCCACTTTTACAAAAGTTACTTAGGCACTTAAGTCACTTTTTAAAAGTGCTTTTTGTATCTGTAGTCACTTAAGTGCATTTGTAAATTTTACCTATTCTATATTTATTAAAACTTACTAGTTGAATTAATCAGTGGTAACCAGTTTCAGCATTCAGTTTTATGTGAATGCTATTCTGTTTAAAATGCACAGCATTTAGTAGTTGCAAAAGATATTATCTTTGGTATTTTTGAGGTACTCCTCAAAAATCTCATCAGGCACCTATGTTGTATACTCCAGAAACTAGCTACCTGAAAATCTTAATAGGTACATATGTACCAAAATATGCTTGCAAATCTAACCAATGTAAAGCTGGTTTGAAAGTACAGTATGCTTTTCAATAGAATGGAAGGCTTGGCTTTGCTATTGTGTTTTCATAGTATCAAAGAAAATAAGGGTTGGACCTCAGGAGGTCATCTGGTCCAACCAGCTATTTAAGGCAGGAGCATCCCCAACTAGGTCATTCCAGCCAGGGCTCTGTCAAGCTGGGCCCTAACCGCGAAGAATGGAGATTTCACCACCTGTCTGGATAACCTGTTCCAGTGCTTTACCACTTTCCTAGTGAGAGAGTTTTTCCTAATATTTGACCTAAATGTCCCTTGCTGCAACTTGAGACCATTGCTGCTTGTTCTGTCATCTGCCACTACTGAGAACAGTCTAGCTCCATCCTCTTTCATGGTTATAACAAGTTGTTTTTACTAGCAAATGTGTGTAAATGTAAGAAGTGTATATGTCCAAGGCTCTTAGTGGTCATTGATAACTAAGCGACAACATTTACTTGTTTTTAGGATATCATGTTCTTGAAACTTTTTTTAAGCATTTTTTTTCTTTTACTTTTTTTGTTTCTAACAGTGTTAATAGAATGTTTAGAAATAATGGACCAGCTATTTACCCTGTACTCTTTCCATTGCTCCAGAGAGGGAAAGGGGGATGGAAAACTGGCTTGAAGTTGCAGGAGGATTCTTTTTTGTATAGAACAGGGGTTTTCAACCTTTTTGGAGAAGTATAACCCTGCTGGTGAGATGAGAAGCGGTGTACCCCTGGTGCCTGGACATGGTGTGCTGGGGGGGAGGGGCAGCGCACAGCTGGATGCAGAGCTGGGGTGGGAGGGGAGATGGTGTGTGGCCAGATGCAGAGCGGTGAAAGCCACGGGTGAGTTTCCCCTATCCCCAAAGTTCAGCCAGGTGGGCAGCACCTGTGCAGGAGTGTGGGATTGTGCATAGCGGCACTCCATCCCCACCCACCTGCGTGTACCCCCTAGGGTCTTCTCAAGTACCTACTCATATAGCAGAAGGCTTTGGTGGCATTAAGCTGGTACAGCAAGGTCTGTGCTACTTGTTTCTGACATTCCTTTTGTATTTGCTGCCAGGAGGATAGCTGGAGCATTGCATGCCTCATGTTCTTGTATCCTTGAACTACTCTGAAGGAACTGTTACCAGCTGGCATTAATGTCGCTTTTGTCTCTGTGACAGAGTGCAAACTCCTAGGACTAGTTACAGTGTTGGCCTGCCCACCTGTCTTTTGCCACACTGCCTGCCTTACTCACCTGCTATGCCTTGTTAAATAATTAAGTTGTTAATTGGGTGGGAGGCTGCCCTTCGAGCACCCTGATGTCAAAGTGCAGTACATACATGACTCCAGCCTTCCCTTATGGATGTCATCTGCGAGGCATAGGACACAATGAGTTGTGCTATGCTCTGGCTTGAGGCCGGGCCCAGCTCAGCACACTGTTAGGCCTCTCTAATATGGCCCTGTTCTGGGCCTCACACATACCACCTCCATCTACTCGTACCAGGCCTCTTGCACTCTTGTCCCTTACTAGGCCTCATTCACCCAATCTTGCTCCCTCAAGCAACCATGTGGGCCATCAGGCTTGTCCCTTCACTCCTTGGCTGGCCCTGGTGCAGCCTTTTGGGCCTGTTCCACAACCTTCATCTGAATGGTGGCTGGGCAGCTAGCAATTCATTAGGCTAACTCTGCCCCAGGCCCCTCACTGAGTAACGCAGCTCCCTGGTTCTCAAATTGGAGCCAATGAGTCGCCCCTTCCACTCACAGCTCTCTCTATGCTGCCCTTAAGTGGCGAGCACCCTGCTGGTGCTCCACCACATATCTTCCTGTGTGACTACTCAGAGGTTGTCTGCTGGCTGCCCTCCTTGTAGGCATTTCTCCCACCTGCTGCAGCCAACACTAAGTGGCAAGCACCCCAATTGTGCTCTGCCACAGTCTCCATTGTGCCAAGTATAGCCTTGCTGGCCTCAAGGGTGTGGCTGAATGCCCTTCTGAAGTTGGTTTCAACAAGGTACCTGAGACCGCCGGGCTGGGGGGGGGTTCCCCCGTGGGTAGCTGCCTGAGGGTGGAGGACCGCCGCTGCTCACCCTGGGATGCCGTTGATCCGGAGTAGATGTTGGGTCATCCAGTTCCTGCTCTGGTTCTCGCCTGCCACGACTTGCTGTTAGGTTCAGTAGGGCGGTTCCTGGTTACTCCACCGCCTGGGATCCCCGGGGGTCACGTTGCGGGGCTCCGCCACCCCTTGCACCCTGGCCTCACGCCTCCTCGGGTGTCCTCTTCTAACAAATACCCCAGCTCCCTAACCCGAGGCTGGTTGCCTCACCAGCCCAGCCGACCCTTATCCTCGGGCTCCTCGTGCCCTGGGTGTCATGGGACCGGGTCCCGGCCAAGACGGGGTTTCCTCTACGGACCCCTGACTGGACCTCCCCGGCTATACTCCTCGACGGGGCTCCTCTTTTAATGCGAGGAATCTGGAAAGCTAAAGCTAGGTCTTTAGCCTGGACCTTCCTAGGTCCCTTACGGGCAACCCTTCTCTTGGTCTTTGGCCATCGGTGGCTGACACCGGTCTATGCCCTACTGCGCCTCCTCGGTGCCCTCCCAGGCTGACGCCCCAACCCCGGACCTGTAAGCTCAGCATCTTGCGGGTTCGCAGTCCCAGAACTCTTCGTCGCTGGATCCCTCGTCCTCAGGGCCTGTCTGCCGCTCCCTGCTTGTTGTGCTGGGGCTGGCTGCCGCTGATATTCTCCCCTCCGCTTGGGCGGGCTGCAACTCCCCGCGGGGGTCCCCTATCTCCCCTTCGAGCAGGTCCACCGTTCGGCTACGGCTGCCGCTCTTTATCCCTTGGGCCGGGCGGATGGCAGCTTGCCTGCTCCCGGTGTCCCTTGACCCTCCTCTTGAGGGGTTTGGGGCCCATCCCCCTCTGGGGTCCTTACTCCCGGTGGGTGTGAGATTAGCTGCTCGCTCCACCCTGGGATCCTCTGCCTCAGCAGTAGAGAGGCTTCTCCCCGGATCTCGCCGCCGTCCTTCCTCGGCGGCCGCTTTTAGCGCCAGCTTCCGACTGCCGGCACCGGCGCCGGCTTCCAGCTGCGTCGGCGTAAACAAGCGACGGATGTCCCGCTCGGGCTCCGCTGCTGCCGCGGGTAAGTCCTGTTCTGGCTCCCCAGGACAGTACCTAAGCGTTTTATATCAAAGTGTCCATTTGGCAGGTACTTCCCACCTCTGCGTTATCTTCCATCCTCCAAACGCCTCCATTTTAATAAAAACAATGAAATTAGCCAGCATTGTCAGTAATATTGACATCAACATTTATTAGCTGGCTGCTGCTACAACATAACTGGCAGGAATCTGTGCTATTGCTTTTGTGTGAAGTCTTTTGCAATGTAGTGAGCATCTCTCAAATCTTCCTAGTGATAAAGCAATACATTTTTTAAAAAAACAAACGTGTTTAGAAGGATGTGACATAGAGAACAAACATTTCAAGAGCCCTTCAGTTCCATGAACTTTAGTTATCTTTTGAAAAATTGTACCCTAACTACCTGACAAATGGCTTGTTCCCATTTATCTTAAGTTCTGGGTTCTCTGTAGTCAAAATATTAGGATGCTGTTAGAAGGACATGGATGTGATGCAGCCTTATCATAATGGAGGCATACTGTCTGGTCATGTTCTTGCACAACAAGGAGAAGGCAGTTTCAATTGCACCCTCCTTCTCACAATTAAATCCTTCTTCAAACCACGCTGTTTTTGTGAAGCACTTTAGGAATAGACAAGCAGGGCTTAAAAAAACAATATACATTCAAAAGCTGCATAAAGATTTGGCCAGAAAACTGTATCTCAAGTATGTGAGAGTCTACACTGGATGGTATTAGCTGGGGGCTGGGTGAGGAGATTATCCTTGGCCTTGCACTTCATGAAATTATGTACTGAGTTGATATAAAATGGACCCACTTTTGTAAGTCACAATACAGATGTTCTAATGACTGCGTTGTATGTAATGTAATGGACCAGAGCTGTCCAACTCTCAAGGGACTGGGGGCCACATCAGCGGGGTCACAAACTACCCACTGTATGGCATATCTCTCTTCTCTCCCTGCAGTCACCCCACGTGATGCCCTCTCCACCACTTCAGTGAGTGCTGCCTGGCCTTAGTCTCACCCTGTGCTTCTTGTGTTGGCCACGTCATCTCTTGGGTTGGAGACAGAATGCAGAATCTGGAGAGAGAGAGGGAGGGAGGAGGATCCTGGAAAGTCTGATTGTATTGTAGCTGGAACCATAGGGAGAGAGGCGGCCTGGCAGGAGAATGGGGTTGCAGCTTCACCCCTCACCAGCCACAGATTGAACAGCCCTGAAGTAGAGCATCAACCAGCAAAGCTCAAGTCAGTAAGCTCCAGTGGATTAGGGATTTAGATTTCCACCTTTTGAACGAAGCTAAGAATGTTACATTTGGCCATCACCTAAATCACGAATGACTTCTTGTGGGAATAAGAATGTTTTGATTTGGGAAGTATGGGAATCAAGTAAATAATTTATGTAGCTAAGTGCTGTACTTATCTTGGGAGTGATTTGCAGGTACCTTTGTTTATCAAACAGTGAGGACAAGTGCTCCCTATGAAGGATGATTTATAGTAAACATGGAAAAATATTGAAATGTCCTAAGACCAACATTTTCAAATCTGGTTATCAGCTATATAGCTGAATCCGCATGCAAACGTAAGAGTAAATGGACACTGGTCAGAAAAATTTCCCCTTGAAAGAGCCGCATATCAAGGTTGACCAGTATCACCCCACCTTTTTGCTATGGTAATGGAATAATTTGCCCAATCATTCAGAAATAACTGAAATATACAGGAAATGTACGTAGTACAAGAGGAATATAAACATACTATTACACATTGATGCTGCTGCTGTTCATCACAAAACCAATTATCTGTACTACAAAAAGAAATGCTAAGATACAGCAAAGTTTCAGTATTCAAAATTAGCTATGAAAAGTCAGAACTTCTAAATTTTTGGTATAGGAACATTTACACAAAAAGAGATTTAAAAAAAAATAGCTATACAAATAAATGGGAAACTACTTGCTTAAAATACTTAAGGGTGAATATTATTTAAAAATGGCAGGCCTTGTAAGCTCCAGTTACCTCATGCATTTATATTTGATCTACACCTATCAGTAGGGATCTTTGTAACTTGCACTGCAAGCAGCTCAGACCAGGAGTGACTTGTCAGTGTCTAAGAATTCATAGGTATCAGCATGGCAGAAGTGATGCATTCATCTTATAGTTGCCAGCTTATTACACTGCCATCATTACTGTTTATTCTGAGTGTCTCTCAGTTTTCTGTGTAGTTGCATTACAATGGCCTTGTGAGGTAGGGGAGTACTATGATACCTATATATTAATGCAGAGGTAAGGCATAAGGCGCTCACAGAGCTAACTACAGGGTTAAGTACAGACAGTCAAAAAGCCAGAGGCTGAATTGAGTCCATCTTCACAGGTTAGTCTAAGCTGCATAGACTGAATCGATAAGCAGGGGAACAGACGTTCACTTTTGATTCTGAAAATGCCTGTAGTGGCCCAGACCAGAAGTAGGGTGGGGGATGCTAGAGAATCCCTTCCTGCTCGGCTGGAGCATACAGAAAGCCAAGGTTAGCCTGCTCACCCTGTAAGGTGCCGGGGGAGGGTGTTGCAGAGGAGGCATAAAGCATCCTGGGATGCTGGGGGACTGTGAAGTTATTTTGAATCTGGAGGGGATGTGGGACAGAAGTTCATTAAACTGATTTAACCTAAATGAGTTAACTTTGATATTACATCCATTCAGGTTTATCTTAAACTGGTTTCAGCCATTTTGAAAGCCATTTATATGCACTGAATTTCTGTTACGTTACAGATCTGAACTGGTTTTCAATCACTTATATTGGCTTATGTGTAATTTCTGTCCCTGGCCTAGATGAGGTCAACAAGAATTGAACAAATAAATATTTTTGAGGCCTACATAACTTATCTGTGATCACATGGGAAGCTTGTGTCACAAGACAAAATTCAGTTTGTCTTTGTCAGGTGCCCAGCCAGCATTCTTCATCCTATAGCCTGAAGATCTATATGGCTAGGAAAAAGTCCTTGGATCCTTGCTGAGAGAATGGTTTTGAGTGGTAGTCTTGCTTTTTAATTTTTTTTTTTCACCAGCTCCTTATAATAGAATAAGATAATAAAAACTTTTAAGCAAAGGCAAGCAAGCAAAGGGGAGGGGGAAGGAGGAAGGTATATGATGGTAGGGGCTAGAAAAAATACAATTCAATTCAATATGTCTCCCATATTAAGAAACCGTGAAAGAATTTTGCTAACACCTGTGCACATACTTCAGGTGCCTCTTATTCACATATAGGGTATCAGGTGTGCCCATGGATCCTTAAATAAAAGTTTCATTCTAGTGTACTTTAGGCTTTGTTATACAAACAGTTTGGACTTTCCAGCTGACTCTTCTCCAAACATTGACTTGCTGTCCTGCAATACAATGCTGCAGCTAGTAAAGTGACTGAAATGCTGGCTTGCATCCATAGATGGTTCTCAAGCAAATCCTGGGACATCTTTCTCCCCTTGTACTCAGCCTTGGTGAGGCCGCAGCTGGAGTACTGCGTCCAGTTTTGGGCTCCACAATTCAAAAAGGATGTGGAGAAGC
>NW_017728931.1:3828473-3837523 GCF_001723895.1 Crocodylus porosus
TGGAGGCTGAACAGGTTCAGGTCCTGTAGCCTCTCCTCGTAGTGCCTGCCCTGCTGTCCCCTGATCGTACAAGTGGCCTTCCTCTGGATCCTCTCCATGCTGTCGACATCCCTCTTGAAGTGTGGCGCCCAGCGGTTGGCCTTCCTAACTGCCTCCCCACATTGCCAGCCCATGTTCATCTTGGAGTCATTGATGACCCCAAGATTCTTTTCCGCCTCCATGCTGACAGGAGGGGAGTTCCCTAACCTGTAGGTATGGTGCCAGTTGTTCCTCCCGGGGTGCATCACCTTGCACTTGTCTGTGTTGAATCCCATCCTATTCTCATCTGCCCACCCTTGTAACCTTTTTTAACTACTAAGTATTGACTTAGTATTCATAGTTTCCTAAAGTCTGGGGTAAACCTGAAAAAATCTGTTATTCAGCAAACTTGGTCACCAAGACTCTTTGATGACAACAAGATGCTGGATTTTCTAATGTAGAATATGTAAGCAGAAATCCACAGAAGGATGTTTACTTACCAGAATTCTTACAATTTATATTCAAATGCAGAAAAGATTTTGAGGGTGGACAAAAAAACTTGGAATATGATCTTTACTATATATATGGAATTAGTAAAAGAGATCTACTGCAAGCCTTTACATTGATTAGTAGCTTTGCCTGTGAAGAGACTCTATTATCTCCAAGCACAATTCTTACTGTGAAAGAGTTATCAATTTCACTTTTTACCTTCTTCCTTTCATGATCTTTTTATTAATTAATCCATAACTTATCCACAAAGTTTGTTCTAAAGCAAAACAGCCTTTTATCTAGTATAAAGTATGTAATCTGACTCAAGCAGTTAATAGGTATGGTGCCATGGGAAGATATTTTGACAGATTAAGGTGCCAAGGAGGGCTGGGAGCTTCAAAGGGCACAGTGTTGGAACCCCATCAAGAAACCATTCTGACTCAATGGAAGCACAAGAAATGGCAAGAGACAAATGTGGCTGCACAAGGAGCTTCTAGGATGCCTCGCATGCAAAAGGAAAGCATTATAAGCAATGAAAGAATGGGCAAGGCACAAAGAAAGTGTAACAGGAAATGGCAAGAACCCGCAGGGACAAAATTGGAAAGGCAGAGATAAAGAATGAACTGCACCTAGCAAGGGAGTTTAAGGACAAGAAGTTCTACAAGTTTGTTGGCCAGAAAAGAAAGACCAGGTAAGATGGAGGTCTGTTATTAAATAGGGGGAACTCTTAACAGAAGGTGCAGAGAAGGTGGAGCTATTCGGTAACAATTTTGTCTCTGTCTTTAGAAAAAATAAAGTTGCAGCTAGACACCTAATAAAGATTATTTGGGTAAGGAAGGGGATAAGCTGAGGGATAAGATAATGAAAGAGACAGATTGCTTTTGATGGATCTGAATTAATTCAAGTCAGCAGGGCCTGATGAACTTCATCCCTGGGTCAGAGATGTGGGGCGGAACATTTTCCAGTGCTTTATTTTTCTGTGGAAAATTTTCCATTTCTAAAAATTAATTGTTTCATAAAATTCATTAGTAACAATGAATGGATGCCAGTACAATAGTAGGCAAGCTTGCCAGTACAATAGTAGGCAAGCTTGCCAGTTTCAAAGTTGTAATTAATGTTTTTCAGGTGACTATCCCTGGGAAGTGAGAGAAAGTACATATATGTTTTATTGATTTGTAAACAGGAGGGTAAATACACTCACATAACAATCCAAACCAAAAATCAAGCTATGAATTCACTTAATTGGCTGTGCAGGTCAAATCAAAACCAAAACATAGCATATCATGCAGTTTTTTGGTGTGCTAAAATTAGTATGTCAGCAGTTTTCATGGCCTTTGTTTTTTTTTTCCGTAAATTTAAACAAGCAATGTAAGGGTAGTATATGCTATTGTGTATTGTCTTTACATTTTTACATGTTCTCCAGTAAAAATAATTTCTGTCCACTTAAAACTTTGGATTTGTTTGTATACAACATTTAAACCACATTTAAGTGTGCTGTATTTAATTTTTTCCTAATCACATATTTCTGTTCAAATACTTGTGGCTATTGGGACATAAAATTAACATGGGGGTACTTTTTTAGTTTTCTTTACTAAATATAAGTCAAATAAACATGCTAAATCAGATCATGCTCTATTTAGGGCATTGGGAAAATTTTTCCAGAAAACCCACATCTCTGCCTGGTGTATCGTAGGAACTGGCAGAGGAGATCTCAGGGCCCTTTGTGATGATGTTCATGAAGTCATGGGAGATTGGCCAGGTACCAGAAGACTGGAAAAGGGCCAGTTCAGTGCCTCTCTTTTTAAAAAAGGCAAGAAGGAGGATCCTTGGAACTACAGACCAGTTAGCCTCTCTTCAGTACCTGGGAAGTTACTGGAGCATGTCCTAAGCAAGGCCATTTCGCAAGTCTCTGGAGGAGGAAGGGCTGATTGCAAGCAGCCAAAATGGATTTATGAAAAACAAATTGTCAGGCAGATTTGATCTCCCTTTTTGATAAAGTAATGACCTGGACAGATGAAGGGGATACAGTGGAGATAGGTCTGTCTTGGGCCCAGTGCTGTTCAACATGTTTATTAATAGATTTGGATACTGGCATAGAAAGCTTCTTGAGCAAGTTGGCAGAAACTGTGAAACTGGGAAGCATTGTGAGTGCTGGAGAATGGGAGCACAGTTTCAGAAGCATCTTGACAAATGGGCTGGAACTAATAGGAAGAATTTCAGTGCTGACAAATGCAAGGTGCTACACTGTGGGAAGAATAATCAAAAATACAAAATTGGTGACACCTGGCTGGATGGCAGCACTATGGAGAAGGATCTGGGACAAAAGGCAAATGTAGTTTTGGGATGCATCAATAGAAGCTCTGAGTGTAAGATACAGGAGATGATAGTGCTGATGATAGGCCTCATCCAGAGGCAGGTGACAAAGATGATAAAGGCTTGGAAAGCAAGTCATATGAGGAGGGGCTGAAGGAGCTAGGCATATTCAGCTTGCAGAAAAGGCACTTGAGGGAACATGATGGCAGTCTTCAGATACTTGAAAGGTTGCTGTAAAGAAGAGGGAGAAGACCTTTTTTTCTCTTGCTGCAAAGAATAGGACATGGACCAATGGCTTGAAGTTGGAACAAAGTAAGTTTAGATTTGGATATCAGGAAAAATTTCTTCACTGTTAGAATAGCGAGAAAGTACAGTGGATTAGCTAGGAAAGCTGTGGAGTCTCTATCACTGAAAGTATTCAGGGGGAGGTTAGACAGCCACTGGTTAGGGATGATCTACATGTAGCTATGCCTTTTCCTACTATAGGTATTTCTCATGCTTCTGACCTTTGGCATGGGGCTGGGATGGAATTCTGTTCCTCTCCCCCATTTCTGTTATGTCAGGTTTTGTTGTTGTTGTTTTAAAGCCTTTCTCCAAGGCATTGGGTATTGCTTGCAGCCCAGGCTGGGGATTTTGACTGGGGTGTGCTCCTGCTGGGACCTACATTGGGAGTTTCCTGGCTAGAAGGTTTTGCCCCTGTATTCAGGGTCAGACTGATTACCATATTTAGGGGCAGGAAGGAATTTTACCCCATGGTCAGATTGGTACAATCTATGGGGGTTTTGCCTTCCTCTGTAGTAGGGGTGTGACCCTCTTTTTGGGATCTCTTGAGCATCTGTTAACTTTTTAACAAGCTGCTGGGGACAGGAAGAGCCTGGACAGGTCTACACCGGCCAACAGAAGCGGCAGCGGAGCCGTATGCAGCTTAGGATAAGATGAGCCCAGCCAGAGTGGCAGGGACTCAGCTGCATTTTCTCCCTGCCTGCACCTGTCAGTCCCAAGTGGCACATGGCTCCACTGCCATTTCTGCTGGCTGGGGCCGACTGGTGCCTCCTCCTGTCCCCAGCAGCACATGGGAAGCCAGCACAGGGGGGGTCCTCAGCAGATGGGGTCCTGGCATGACCTCTGCGGGGCGAGGTGGCGGGAGCTGGTGTCTGCCGGACCCTGCGCTCTGGGCTCACAGTGTTGAGGCTACTGGGGCTGTGTGTATGGGCGGCCGGGCACCACGGTGAGTGGGGCCATGCGGGCGGGTGGGTAAGGGGCTGTGGTGCAGCAACCACCTTGCTTCAGCCCCCCTCAGGCAGTGCCAGCTTGTGGGTGGGTGGAGATGTGGAGCTATTTATTTCTCCCCTTCAGTCTCTGGGGCAGTAGCTGTCTGGATGCAGAATGGGCCCCTCCTGCCCCTGCCCACCAGCAGCTACCATGAACTTTGCAGTAACAGGCAGGTGCAGTAGGGCTACACAGGCAGGATCTCTCTGGCCCAGGACAGAGGGTGTTTGAATGATAAAAAGTTCATGATCCGGCCCCACATTCAAAAAGGTTGGACACCCCTGCCATAGAGGTTCTTTTATGGTTTCATAGTTGGTAGGGTCGGAAGGGACCTGAGCAGATCATTGAGTCCGACCCCCTGCCAAGGCAGGAAAAAGTATTGGGGTCATGTGACCCCAGCAAGGTGTTCGTCTAGCCTCCTCTTAAACACCCCTAGGGTAGGAGCCAGCACCGCTTCTCTTGGAAGTTGGTTCCAGATCCTAGCCGCCCTGACCGTGAAGAAGCACCTCCTGATGTCTAGTCTGAATCTACCATCTGCCAGCTTGTGACCATTATTTCTTGTCACTCCTGGTAGCGGTCAGAGGAACAGGGACTCCCCCGATGCCTGCTGGTCCCCTCTGACTAGTTTATAAGTGGCCACTAGGTCCCCCCTCAGCCTCCTCTTGTGGAGGCTGAACAGATTCGGATCCCGTAGCCTCTCCTCGTAGGGCCTGCCCTGCTGTCCCCTGATCATATGAGTGGCCCTCCTCTGGACCCTCCATGTTGTCCACATCCCTCCTGAAGTACTCCAACTGCGGCCTGACGAGTGCCGCATAGAGGGGGAGTATCACCTCCTAGGACCTGCTTGAGATGCATCTGTGGATGTGTGACAAGGTACAGTTGGCCTTCCTGACCGTGTCCCCACAGAATCATATGTTTTGATACATTATTGGCATCATACAGAAGGTTCTCTAAACTACTTTTTAACAAGATCTCTATAGCCTGCTAATTCTACTTTGCCTTGAACAGTTTTGGAGAAGAATACTGGAGTTTAAATCTGAGCTCACTTTAATTTTCTGAAGTAGTTTTGGATTTATAAATGTTTGTTTGTAATGTGATCATTTAAAAAATTGCAAATTTCCAGTTAATGGATTGGAGTGGGAGATTATGGAAACTTCTTTATCTGTATAATTTTGTTTGATTAAAACAAATTAATATGCCAATTTAGGGAAATTTAAAAAAAAAACATAATAGTAAGCATATTTACAAGTCTGTTACAGAAGTTTATTGCTTAATATAGTTACTGTGTAACTAGATACAGAAACCTTTTGTTTGGGGTTGTGACTCCAAGATGGTAATATTTATGCAGCCTGTATCCAGCAGCTTCCCCTAGATTGGTTGGTTTATCTCTCTTTTCTTATGAGGAAAGAAGACTTAATGTGAGAACTTTCAGTGCTATGAGTTAGATGCAAATGAGCTTATCTGTTTAATTTGCAGTATGATGGAAGAGCTTTGCCAGCATTTGTACAGTCTTTTCAAGAGAAACTGAACTACTGACAGTTGCTTATTTTGTATAGTGCTGCTAAAATAATATGAGTGGTGCAGAATCACTGGGTCACTTTGGTACATGCTGTCAGAAAGTATGAGAGACTTAAATGTCACCAAAGGTTTTTTTTAAGGAAATATTGCTGCAGAACATGGAAAAGAAGACTTTAAGTCTGAATCGCTTTAAGCATCTGTCATGCTTCTGTGCTTTCACCAGATATCGGTGGAAATGTAGTTTTCGGCAGCTTGAAAATGCTTCCAAGTACTACTTACGTTTATCATAATACTTATGTCCTTAGCGGATTTCAATCTGTTTACAGCCTCGCATATTATTATGGTGAAGGTGCTGTTCACCTTAGCTTTTGACATTATATCTTTTACATTATTTACATTATAAATAATTTAGAATGTGATAGTACCTGGGGCCTGCAATCCTGGACCGAGCTGGATAGAAGTTTTGACATTAACATTTCGTACAACCATCATTTGTTGAAACCAAAGTTTTTCACATAATCAGCAGTTTTGTTAAATATGGTTGGGAAGGTTTCTGAGGTGGAGATTCACTCCCCCACAGACAGCAGCCCGGTCCTGAGGACAGTCAGCTGGCATGTGGGGGGTCCAGATTCAAATTCTTGCTCTGAATCAGGCTGTAGGGAATTTTCAGTATGGTCTCTCACATTCCAGGTGAGCTTTCCTGACCCTCCCCAGTGCTGTTGGCAGTTCTGGTCAGTCTGTCTGCCTGGTTCTTTTTCTTTACAGAATATTGTAAAGCCAGATGTCAAAATCACAAGTGTGTATGTGCATGCTACAAATAAGTCTTGCACCCTCCTTGTGTGCCACTCTAATCTCCTTCCCCTGCTTGATGTGCTGCTTGGTTTTTGGTTGTAGCTGTGTTGGTCTAAGGACCTACTCAGGCAAGGTTCTGTTGGGTAGATGTGATATCTTTTATTAGACCAACTGAGTAACTGGAAAAAAAGTTCTTTGCAAGCTTTTGGGTGCAGTCACCCTTCTTCAGGCACAGGCAGTCTCTGCTGTTCTATGTCCCAGCAACATGGAAGATATCGAATTTTGCCCTTTGAAATGGAAACTTCACAGCATGAAGGAAAAAGAAGCTAACCTCAACAGCGATCACACTTTTAGCTTCTTTTCTTCCTTGGAGTCTCAGAACAGCAGAGACTGCCTGTGCCTGAAGAAGGGTGATTGTGCCCGAAAGCTTGCAAAGAACTTTTTTCCTACTACTCAGTTGGTCTAATAAAAGATATCACATCTACCCAAAGAACCTTACCTGATGTGCTACTTTGCCTTCTGCTCCCTCCCCTGCCTGCTGCTTTGCTTGTTGCCCCGCCTCTGACTTGTCATGTGCCATACACAGAAGCTGCCTGTGCCACTTGTGGTAATTATGCCACAGGTTGGACATCCTTGAATGTTTACCCCTGCTTCAAAGAGCTCAGATGATATGCAGTTCTCTTTTCCACCTCACCCCCAAGCTTAATTTGTACAGTAGTCTGATCATACTGTATTTTCTTTCTTTTTTTCATCAGTGAAACAAAGAGACTGGAATTGGAAAGAAAACTGTTTGAATATAGCAGATCTGATGTATGCAGGTAAACCTCTTACAATACTTATTCTGCATGTTTATTTTAGAAATGTAGAGATGATGGGACATTTTTAAAAATCATATTGTAGATTTTGTCAGCTTTCAAAATCTTCATGCGTTCAGTGTAACATAAAGTCTAATTCAGTGTCTCCTGTTTTAGTCTAAAGTTGATGCAAAATGCATTGACTTTTTACTAAACTATAATATGCCCTTTTTCACTCTGTGTTATCACTGAAGCTCCTTGCAATGCTTGTAACAAATACTACATGAATTTGTGTTTTAGCAAGAGAGGGTACTTTACTCCAAGCTGGGTTATACAAGGAAACCTCAGGCAACTGCCATGAAAGATAACCACTCTGAGCACAGAATACTGCCACTTGGCTTTTATAACCTCCTAAAATAAAACTCCAAACCTTACAACCAAATGCCTGAAGGAATCTTAGATTTCAGTTCCTTCTCCTGTGTCTCCTTTCTCAGCCACTGACTATAAGCAGTCCTGGGGGGAAGGGACTGGAACCCAGGACTTACCCTGCTGAAATAAGTGTCATGTCCATTAGGTTACTGAATTATTCTCTGCACTCCCTGTTCCTCCAGTGAATCTTGACTTCTTGGCCTAACATCAAGAGAATGGCTTGAAATAGGTTGACCACCTTCGACAAATTGGAAGGTGGAACACATGCCTGCTGCCTGCCTCCCTGACTTCCCACTGGGGCATGACCAGAGCAGAGATGAGCAGACCCTTTGGAGGGGATGGGAGCACATGTGAGCTGCCTGCTGTGGGCTTGGGGCTCCCTGCCCTGCTTTTCTGCCCCTGGGAGCCTTGTGCCAGATGTTCTGCCATGGCATGACACTCCCTGTCCGTACAGCAGCAGCGAGGGGCACAACTCTGTGCTGTTGTTGCCAGGTGGATGGGGTGCCTCACCATGATGACACAGCTGGCATGAGGCTCCCAGGGGCAGAACATCTGGGTGAGGAGCCCTGAGCCCTGATCCTGCCCTGCCCCATGTAAAAATCTGGGGGGGCACATGGCCCTCCAAATCCCCTTCCCTGGAGTGAGTGCAGTGGTCCCTGTCCCACCCCTAACCACCCCAGCCTGTGGCTCTGTCTTGCTTCCTGGCTCGGCTTTCATAGATTTCATAAGACTTCGTAGACATTAGGGCTGGAAGGAACCTCAGAAGATCATCGAGTCCAGCCCCCTGCTCAAAGGGCAGGAAGTCAGCTGGGGTCATAGGATCCCAGCAAGATAACCATCCAATTTGCTCTTGAAGGTGTTCAATGTAGGTGCTTGAACCACCTCCGATGGCAGGCTCGGACGTAAAGAAATTCTTCCTTATGTCCAGCCTGAAACGGTCTTGCAGTAGTTTATGACCGTTCGACCTCGTCACCCCTTGGCGCGTTCTGGTGAACAAACTTTCCCCCAGATCCTGGTGGTCACCCCGATCAACTTATAGGTGGCCACCAGATCACCCCTGAGCCTGCGCTTTTCCAGGCTAAAGAGCCCCACTGCTCACAGCCTGTCATCGTAAGGTCCGTTTTCCTGACCTCTGATCATGCATGTGGCTCTTCTCTGGACTCTCTCAAGCTTCTCCACATCCTTTTTGAATTGTGGAGCCCAAAACTGGACGCAGTACTCCAGCTGTGGCCTCACCAAGGCTGAGTACAGGGGGAGAATGATGTCCCGGGATTTGCTTGAGAACCATCTATAGATGCAAGCCAGCGTTTTGGTCGCTTTAGTAGCCACAGCATCGCATTGCAGGCTCATGTTCATCTTGTGGTCAATGATGACCCTCAAGTCTTTCTTCCATAGTGCTAGCCAGTATAGCACTGCCGAGCCTATAAG
>NW_017728931.1:3837623-3839193 GCF_001723895.1 Crocodylus porosus
AAGTACCCATTTAATAGGTTGGTTTTTTCCTGGGCGTCAGTTGCCCCATCTGGTTTAGCAGGGGTCCAATGTTGCCCTTGCTTTTCCTCCAGCTCCCCACATATCTGAAAAAGGACTTTTTATTGTCCTTGATGCTTGAAGCTAGTTGAAGTTCAGTTGCAGCCTTGACTTTCCTGGTTTGCTCCCTGCAGGATTGGACCAGCGCAGAATAATCCTCCTTGGAGGTGAATCCCATCCTCCATCCTTTGTAGGCCTTTCTTTCATCCTTTGTAGGCCTTTCTTTTTAGCCTCAGGAGGTCTGCTATTTCTCTGGAGAGCCAGGGGGCTGCTGTGCCCTTTTGCTGCCTTTTCTCCGAGATGGAATAGACTTAGCTTGTGCATTGAGGATCACTCCCTTGAGGAGCAACCACTCTTCCTGAACTCCCCTCTCCCTGGGGTCATGGTCTCTTAGGAGGCTTGTCAGTCAGGCCCTGAGCTTGTCAAAGTTGGCTTTTCTGAAGTCAAGGACTTCCGTGTTGCTGACTGACTTGCCAGCTTTATGGCGGATGGTGAAGGTGATCAGCTTGTGGTCACTGTCACCCAGCTTCCCATCAATCATTAGGTTGCCGATTAGGTCATCCCCTGTAGCCAGTATCAAGTTGAGCAGCGCTTTGCCTCTTGTTGGCCCATAGACTTCTTGAGTCAGGTAGAGGTCATCCACGCACAACAGAAAGCTTTGTGACCACTTGGATTTTGCTGAGTGATTCTCCCACTTGATGTCCGTGTAATTGAAGTCACCCATGACAACCATGGTCCTGGAGCATGCGGTCTCAGCTAGTTCCTGGGAAACTCCTGGTCAAGCTCAGGCCTTTGGGTGGGAGGTCTGTAGTAGACTCCCACCATTGTGTCCCCTGTGCCATGTTCCTCACATATTTTAACCCAGAGGGTCTCCAGTCATCCACCTGGTCGCCAAGATAAGCTTGCAGGGATGCATAGCTTTCCTTAACATAGAGAGCTACACCACTGTCCCTTTTTTATCTACATGATCCCTCCTGTACAGGGTATCGCCATCTATACCTGAGGTCCAGTGATGGGTGGAGCCCCACAAGCTCTCCGTTATCCCTATGACATCATAATTATTTGCACTGAGCAGGAGGACAAGCTCCTCCTGCTTATTCCCCAAGCTCCTGGCATTTGTGAACAGGCAGGCAAGTGTCCCCTTGGGGGCTCTCCCCTTGCCCACAGATTGTACCAGGGCTGGGGCAAGGGTGGGCTCCCTTAAGTGCCTTGGCCTGTTGGCTTTGCAAGGGTTGCTCAGTGGGCCAGCAGTGGCAGTAGTCCCCCTGTCCCCCAAAGGGCTTAGATGAAAGCCCAGTGGAGCAGGTCAGCCAGTCTGGCTGAGAAGAGCCTCCTCCCCAGGGGAGAGAGGTGGAGACCATCTCTTCCCAGCAGCTCGCTGCCTCTCTTGCCAAAGAGCGGGCTGTGGTCATGCAAGCCAAAGCCTTCCCAATGACACCAGCACCGCAGTCTTTGGTTGACTACGTGGATCCTCCTCTCCCTCCTCAGCCCATAGCCCGAGACTGGGAGGATC
>NW_017728931.1:3839410-3851825 GCF_001723895.1 Crocodylus porosus
GGGCCCCCGGGTAGCAGCAGACTTCCCGGGCTAAGGGGTCGGGGCGGCAGATTGCCCCCTCAGTCCCCCTCAGGATGGAGCCTCCCACAACAAACACCTTATGTTTTGTCTTGGGGAGAGCAGGGACGGTAGCTGCAGTTGAGCCTGTGTTGCCTATGGGAGCTGGCAACTCAGCAGGCTCTGCTGGAGCAGCAAGATCTGTGTACCTGTTGCTAAGCTCTGGCAGGGCAGGGGCCTTGGTGCGGCGAGCCTTAGGGCCCTTGACCACCTTGGTCCATGCCCCTGACTGGACAGAGTCAGAGGTCCCGGAGTCCTCCTTTGTCCTGGAGGGAGACGGTGGTCTACCTTCCGACTCCTGGGGAAGAAGGGCCTGGCAGCAGGAGTCAGTCTCCTGCTCACAGTCCCTGATGGCACGCAGTCTCTGGACTGTGGCCTGGAGCTCCTCCAGCTGGCGTGTCAGAGACCCCAAAAGGGAGCAGACCCCACACGGGGAGGTGGCCATGCTCCCGAGCCAGGGGGTCTGTCTGTGTGGAGCCTGGAACCATGGGCTCCATCTGGGTGGCCGTCTCTGAGGTGCCCGGGGGGGGCCACAGAGCCCGAGGGGACCCTCGGGGTGCAGCCCGTGCCCATCCGTGTCATGCCTCTGGTAGGCTGGCTACGGCTGGGACTGTCTACCCTGGGGGGGTTCGCAGGCAGGGTCTTGAGCCCTCCCGTGCACCCTCCTGCGCAAACTTCACGCTAACTCACGTGCCAGCAGACAAGCGTGCCTGTTTGCACAGCCTGTTCACGCGGCTCCGGTTGCGCAGCTCCCTGTGGGGCTGGGCGAAGTGGGGGCCTGGGCGGGGGACTTGACCCAGCCCGGCTCCATGCAGCCGCCTCCTCCCACTCAGCGAGGGGTTAACCCCCTCCCACCACGGGCTCCACTTGCTGCTGGCTGTGCTGGGGGTTGGCGGGAGGCTCTGAGACTGCTGGGGAGGTGTCTGGGGGGCTTTAGGAGAGCGGGGGCATGGCTGGCGTTCATCCACACGTCTCTAACTGCTACAGAGCCTAACTGGGGCTTTTTGTGCTGTTGGCAGGCACTTTTAAACTGCACTCATGCGCAGTGGGCCCGCTATCAGGGAAAGCTCCTCTCGGGCAATGGGGGGCCCTGCCCAGGTTTTGCGGGGATGTAGGGGGATGGTGGTCTATGCTCTGGCTCCCGGGGGAGAAGGGCCTGGCAGTAGGAGTCAATCTCCTGCTCACAGTCCCTGATGGTACGCAGTCCCTGGACTGTGGCCTGGAGCTCCTCCAGTCCCAGCCCTCAACCCTGCCCCATTCCCTCCCTCACTGTGTGGGGGCCTCAATCTGTCCATCTCCCCCCAACCCCATAGACTTACCTGTAGGCAGCTGGGAGAGCTGCTCTCCACTGCTGCCTGGAGCTGTATTCCTGGCCGTGTGCATGTGTGCACATGTATACATGCACATAGTGCCCTCTGCACCCTGCTTCCCTCAGCCCCTTGCAGGCTGGAACTCTGCCGACTTCAAGGAGAAACATAGTTTCCCATAGTGAATGGAAACCCTGGATCCCTGCACGATACTGTGAATCTGGGACAAATAATGTCCTGGAGTCATGAAGCCCGGGACTAGGACTTGAGGTTCCTCTTTTGGGACTGTCCCACCAAATTAGGGACACCCTAGCTGGAACGTACCCTGACCCAGACTACTCTAGCAGGCCACATTTATGAGAGGTGGGGGAGGAGAGCATAAACCCCTTAATTGTCAGGAGGAAGTAGAATCCACATCTTCCATTAGGTTATTGTATAAAAACACAAGGTCTTCTTTCTCCTCCTCTTTTTCTTCCAGCTCTTCTTTAAAACAAAAAAGTGTTACCTGCTCAGTACCTACAAGAAAGACTATAGGTATCTGTCCCCAGGAGAAGATTTTAGGGTACAGATCCTAAGTGGACAATGGCACTTTCCTGCACCCCTGAGTCAGATCCCTAAGCTCAGGGAAGTGGGTAGATTTCAGACACACCCTGTACTCGGCATTTCCTGTTGGTGTGTTCTACATCACTCGCTTCTTGGAGTACAAGTTAGATCCTATTTGGAGCAGATGAACTTTCCCTATGCCCTGCTGAGGGAGATAAGCATAGCAGTGCCTTGCCTCTAACTTGTAGGCGCAAAAACTTTTCTCAGTTCTTCCTTGAAGAAGACCCATATACTGGAAAAATGAAAATCAAGCATAGATGTCTGAAGAGACAGGGGAAAATCCATGTTTACGTTCTGCATGCTGTTTTCTTTCTCTTTTTGTTTTCAGTCTGATATGAATTTTGATAAGCCTGAACTTCTGATATTCCTGTTTGCATAGCTGTAATTTAAAACCACCTTTCCTTACAAATACAGCTACCCATTTTTCCTGTAGTCTTAAATTCATTAACTTTCTAAATTGCAACCTTTTTTAGAAGTCAAGGGCCCATTGTTTTGTTAATCCACTAATGTCCTTTTGAAACCAATTTTAATCCATAGTTAGATCTGACTTGCATACATGTAGTATTTTGTCAGTTTTATAATGTAGCCTTGAACAAATTGCTGAAGAAATTCATACTTTTACTATGCATACCTTTTAGCAGAAAAGGAGTAATACTGAATACTGTGCTATCATTCTTTTAAATATTTGATTTAAACCGATTTTATATATGTGTATGCGTGTGTGTGTGTGTATGCGTGTGTGTGTGTGTGTGTATGTGTATATATATATGTATGTGTGTATGTATAGGTGTGTATATGTGGTATATTTGACATACTGAAAAGTGTTAATTCCTCCCTCTCCTTCCCATCCTTCTTTAAAGAGCTAAACTGAAATATGCAAAGCTCAAAAAATATTTGAAAGAGATCTGTGAACGGCAAAAGAATGCTCTTCTGCGAAACCAGGAGCTTTTAAAAGAGTTTGATCATATTGAAGCTCGTTTTAGGACCTTTCCAAGTTCAGAGAGACTTCAGAAATTGAAGGTAATATTTTGTTAAAATATTCTCCTGTAGCAATTATCATACTATAGGGGATGCCAGTTGGACTTCGGGAATGTGTTTACATCAAGATTTCAGATGGTGTTGGATGTTATTCTGAAATGTTTAATGTTTGTGTTCTTGGGAATAGGGAAAATTGAAATGAGCTAACGAATGACCTTTTGGACTAAACAGCAGCCAGATGGGTGCCATGTGCCTTCATATCTTTTGGGAACAAGGGGAATTTAGGGCAAATAAGCACATAGCAGGATCGTGCCATTTGTTTGCAGTAATACCATGGTTTATTTTTACCAATGCAAATATAAGCTAAATAGATGTGGTTATTCCAAGGCTATTTAAGTTAGAATTAAAAAGAAACTTTGGGAAGGTTATGAATAGGCTCAATAGCTTATTAGTTAAGTCACTTACCAGCAGACCCAGCTTCCCTCACCCAAAGGGGGTTTAAAGCCTTTGTCTTCTGCTTCCTAGCAAAGTGCCCTAATAACTAGCCAATGTGTTGTTGTCTCAAGTAGCCTCCACTCCTCCTATCGGAACTGGTGTGTTGGGCAGCAAACAGGGGAGGATGTGTGGCACCATGAAGGTGTACAAGCCAGAGAATGTCTTGCTCAGTGAGATGGATGATGCTCCGAATTCTAACTTGGGCCCTTCTTCTAGTGGAACAGAAACTATTCCATTGACATTGATGTGTTTTACCCCATGGATATTAAATGTCAAGTGCAATGGGACAGCTTCCAGGGGAGGGCTGCAAGCAATTCAGGTAGTGCCTAGTTTGTTGCTTGCTGGCTGGAGCACTTGGGTGGGAAGCAAGAGACACAGGTTCAAACTCTGTGTGAGGTGGGTTAAAAGATTAGAGGACTGTCTTGTCCTCCACTATTACTTTGCTTCTAGCAAGTGTGTGCACAGGGAGATCCTCTTTATTCAAGCTGTGTGCAAGTGCCAAAAAATGCAGTTGCACTGATATGTATGTGTTACTTAGATGTGTGTGTGGGGGAAGTGCGAGAGGGGGCGTAATTTAGAATTTAGCTTTTTCAGATTTGGGTTGCTGGAATGCTTCACCAGGTCATGTGCTCTGTATAGGAATGGAAAGTGACATGATAAGAATATCTTAATCCCAAATGACCAGATTAAATGGAACCAGAAACTAGTAGAAGTTATAGCGCCAGGTATAACTGGCATTAACAACTTTGGTTCAAAAGGAAAAAAAATCAGGTGTGTTTTTGTTTCTTTGTCCAGCCACTGCTTCACTGCTGTTTCTAGAAGGTCTGGTTAGGCAAATGATTAACTTGTTGCTGATCTTACCAAATGCACTGTAACCAAAGTATCTCAGTTTTATGGTAGGAAACATTTTCTCAGTATGAAGGAGATCACAAAAGTGATTATGTAAGCCTGTTGTTTTTTTTTTTATTTTTAACAAATTATAGGCACTGAATGTGTAACATGCAACACAAAATTAGCTTTCTCTTTCTTGTTCCCCTGGCTAGTGACACTACACAATCAAGAGCTTTTTCTTGGGAATGGTCATTCTGTCTTACAAGAAAGTTCATTCTTCTTTGATCCCATGAAACTTAGACCTTGCTATTCCTTTTATAGAGGTAGATAAAGTTGCAGTTTGAAATATAGGCTGATATAGCAGTTGTGCCCCAAAGTTTGATCATTTTGTTCAGCAGTATCTTATTACAGAAATAGCTGCCATACAGATTCTCTGGCATAAAATTGTTGGGTTTGCAAACTATTTTCCTTTCCTTTTGATAAGAGCATGCTGGGTATGCTATGAACATTTAATTATGGTAGCTAGAAATTAAATTGTTAGTAAGTTGAAATTTCTAATCATCCTTCTGTTTGGGTCTTTTTCATGGTATTAGAATTTAAAATTAAAATAGCAACAAATTGTCTTATGCCTTACCTTTTAATACAGCAATAACTAGCATATAAACATTTATTTACTACTTTTCCTTCTGAATTGTTTGAAACAAATTGGATCAAAACTGTAAAAGAAGTTCACTGTACTTACGAGAGAGAACATTTTAAATATCTGTTTATAGAAAAGACTTATTTTTACAAAATGGCAACTTTTGGGGCTGAAATACCTTCAGATTCTAAATAGGCCAGTAAAAGTAACAATTATATTCTGCTGAAGTTTTTGATTTTGTACTGTTGCTTGTACTTTGTCTCAATCACTAAGCAGCACCTTTTGAAAATATGAAATTCTAGTAACGGTCTTGGATTTTAAAAAATTGTGCTACTTTAAATATTTGATATATTAAAACGCACTCATAGAACACTTGTTAACTACATTTGGCTTTTTAAAGAAAACTTCCCATTTTCTATGCGAGTTAGATGCATGTTTTGAAAAAATCTTGTTGAAATACCCAAATATTTTCTTAGAAAAACAATTTAGGTAGAAGCCTTTAGAGCAGTTCATATCACATAACATTAACATAGTGGTTACATTTTAGTGGAATCGCATCTAATGTGTGCTCCGTTATGATCAGTGGGGCATATTCAGTTATGTTTCTAAATTAGCACCTGGAGCTGGTAACTGTTTTTCCACCTTTAGTTATGCTACTGATTCTTCTTTTGTTTTGAAATATAGTTTCCTTAAATGAAACAAAAGACTAACACTTTAAAATATAGCAGTGCTTTTGCTGTTCAGGAACTAATTAATCTGATTCAAGTATGCCTTTACAAGATACTGGTCTTACAAACCAAAATTAAAAAAAAATTGGAAGGGGGAGGTAAGCTTCTTAAATAGGTTTCTGTGTATGTGTTCTGGACCCCCAGTAAATTTCTTAGTTCTGAAAAATCAACAAACAGCAGTTTCCAGGGATGTCCGTAGACTTAGCTGAAAGAGCACAGGATGCAGGAAGACTAAGATCCAGAGTTGGGAGCAAGAGGAGAGAAATAAGAGCCCCATCTTTGTATGGGGGAAACAGTGGGCATAAATAAAAAGGAAGGGGAAAGTAAATGTGAAATTACAAGGAAGAATGAGAGAAGGTAATGAATGGAAGCATAAAGAACAGAGCGAGGCAAAAAATAGGAAAATATTTTAAAATATTTTTTTAGGTCTCTCGCAGCTTCTCCAAAATCCTATGTGAGGCATGTTGAGCCCCACAGTTCATTTGCTTAGTGAGTCTTTATTCCCCTTAGTATTTTTTGCTGAAAATCAGAATAATTTTGAATTGGTAACCCAAGTCCATCTGGATTGCTCTGAAGGAGTATGCCAGGAAAGCTTAAACTGTTATAAAGCATTGTTATCTTTTATCTTTTGCACCTGTGAACAGGTACAAAAGGCTCATCTGGAGTGTTTTATATACCCTATACAAACGGTTCAACTTGCTTCCACCTCACAAAGTTAGGATTATACCTTCTTGCACAGATTGTATTTGGCAGCTGGTACAGCCTTTCATAGGTACAGTGACAGTAGGCAGGTTGCCAGCAGCCCACAGACCTGTGGATAATAAGGGGCCTATTATCTGGAAGCAGGGGGAAGATGGCTCTTTTGACATGGCATATTACTGTGGCCTTACACAGGGACATGAATATTTGCATATGGGGTCAAATTTCTGATCGTTCTAGCACTGCCCTGTCTCTGGTTGGTTAGTGCCATCTTTTCGGAGTAAGGTGCAAACAACCACTTCTGGAAGCAGTAATGAGATGCACACCCCTACAGAATATTACTTCTTACCTGCTACGGTTTGAAGTGGGCTTGATCTAAAACTTAAGGGCTTTTATCCCTTCTGAAAGGTTTGTGTTTTTCCATGTCTGTTTAGTGTTTCTTGGTTATTATGGATATTTGTTACCTATCTGTCCAATCCTTTTTGGATCCTGCGAAACCCTTGGCCCTGGTGCTAAAATGTGGCAGTGAGTGGGGAAAATTTCTTTTTTTTTCAGTTGGAAATGAAAAGCAACACATTTTATTACTGTCCCTTTGTTTTTGCATTTCTAGAAAGGATGATCTGCCTCCTTGATGCTAGTTCTTGTAATAGTCCCAATCTGTTCATTGTTTAAGTGGAAGCTTTTCATGCCTCTAATAACTTTTATTGCCTGCTTTGGAACGCAGTTTATTTTTAAATAATTTTTTAGATGGTCTAATCAGAATTCTTCATGCTGATGAAATTTTTTTGAGCTAGTAATACCGTTGCACTTAAATTTCTTACTTTTAAAGGTAATTTTCTTGGTGCCTGTTACTTTATATTGTAGAATGAATAATTTTCAAGTCCTAGTGGCTGATCTACTTATATACTAAATTTTTCAGAAGTAAGGAGGGTCTTTGGAGTAGATATAAAATGTGCCTGTAGGTGGTAATGATTTCTGCTGTAATACCCCAGTGACCAAGTGAACGTCTTATGCCTGCATGGTCATTCTGATAAAGTGATCTCGGAGCTACCTCTGGCTAGCGTCTAGTAATTTTTAAAGCCTGGTGCTTGTAGTAGCATCTGTAAAACATCCTTTCCCTACCTATTTGCAGCTCTGTTAGGAGTGTCCTGTATTCCACCTATGCATTGCTATGGATGGTATCTTGTGGTACATGCTGGGTTTGTAGCATTTTGCATAAAGTCGCTTATACTGTACTTCTGTAGAGCAGAACTGTAACAGTTCTGCCTGGCTGGTTGTATACACGTGTGGGAGGGGCAGAGAAGAGACGCACCAACATTTACAGATACTGTGCAGCTTGGTCCTTCATTCAACACTGATAGCAATTAGTCCAGAGTTTGTGTTCATATCATAATGTGCATCAGGTTTTTATAGATTTATTTTATATTTTTAAAATGGGACCTGTATGCCAGTTTAACCTTCTCTGTATAGAAAGACATTGATCTGGGCCATTACTGTTTTATATGCTAATATGCATGTGAAGTTTTTCAGTATTCCTGTTCAGAATTGTATACAATTAATTAATTTTTCTGGATTGAAGCCATTTTAACTTAGCTTGTTTAGCAAAGCAGAGGTCATAAACCCTTCCTGCTATGCTGAAAAAAATGAAACCACTGTTTGATTTTCTGTTTGTTGCAGTTATCATTAAAATTTAGTCTGTCATATAGGTATGAAAGCGCAGATTAGGTTGTTAGAATGTTAATGTTTTTTAGTGGAGAAGAGAATACTTTTAGGAACTATGTTTTCTTAAAACTATATACAGTGTATGAGGATTGTTGACAACATCTTTTAAATTGTATCCGGGTTTTATGTGTGGTTTTACACTTTGTTCACTAATTGTTGCTGAAATCATAGCCAAAATTTAAGCTTTTGAAAAAAATATCAAGTGTTTGAGTTCTGAATGTAAAAATCTTGTGTAGCATATAGTCCTTTGTTCTTAAATAATACTGCTTCATATTTTATGAACAAGTCTCGTATGTGGAAAATAACATGTTCCCTGTATGTAAGTTAGAAACTGAAGTACAGAGCTGTCAAAGTTAATTATTTTTCAGATTGATTTCTCATTGTATATTGCCTGATTCAGACTATCTAGTTAAGTACATCCATTCAGTACCAGTGTAATCTGTTTTTAAGGTTTGCAATTACTCACAAAGTACTAATTATAGGTGCAGTATATGCTTAGCTTTCAAGCAGTAGTCTTTTTATGACTGTATTACATTTGGTCAATTAAACAATGTAGTGGAGGTGAAGACATTTTTATGCAGTTGTTTGTTAGTAACATTAAACCAAGTTGCTTTTTTCATGCTATGTTGCTCTTTATAACATCTGCTCTATATTCTCTTCTTGGAATAGCTCAGTAGGCTGTAAGGTGACGTGTATAAGAAATAAAAAGTCTAAAGGTTGAATTTGGTTGCCAAGTTATATAGATATACTTCCAAATTATTTTGGCTGTAATAGCACATTATAAAAATACAGGAGTCAACAAGTTGCTATTACTATGCAGGCTCTTAAAATAAGTGAACAAATATAAATGAAAAGCTGCAGAAAACAGCCTACAAATCATGTGCTTTTGTTTTGCATGGAAATTAAAATAGATTATGAAGAAAAATGGGGTCTCAAGATGTTTTCATATGAGATGTTATAAATATTTTTGCTTTCCTCGGGTAAGATGATTTTCTAATTACCCAGTATTATTGTGACCTTGATTTCTGTGATTACCGAGAATATTGTATGGTATAATTGTCTGTTGCTTTTTGTGTATAGGTCTAACTTGTATAGTATGTGTAAATATTTACATAATAGGTTTCTTTTTGTTTAGGTACAAAATGAAAAAGAAATTAACAGTACGCTGATACTTGACAAGAACAACATGTTGATAAAAGGTGACAAGAAAGAAGGTAACAATAAGCAGGTAATGGAGAATAGTAGAGACTGTACATATATTGTTACTCTAAGAACACTTACGAGTTTTCTTACAAGATGGTAGGTACTGTTCAGTAAATGGGCTGTTATAAAAAAAAAATAACTGTGCAATTGTTGCTATAATATAAGGCATGTTGCTTAAGCACTGTAGTGTAATTCTTTTAATTAATCTTCCTAATTTGATTGTTAAAGATACAAAAGACCCTGATGGAATGATGTGGTGAGGGGAAGTGTATATATTTGTCTATTTATATAGCATTTTTATATTCTATTATCAAAACAGTCTTAAGCTCTGAAAAAGTATTCTTAATGAAAGGTATACACAGTGTGATAATTGATTCATAAGTTGTATTTATAATTTTGTACATTTTGACCTTTTCTTAAAAGAAGCAAAAAGAGATTACATATCTAAGCAACAGACAAAAAGACTGACAACGAATACTTAAATATATTCTACTATATATCTGCAGTAATGCAGGCTTCTAATCCCTCCTCCTATCTCCATATAAATGATACAGTTCAAGACCATAGCTGTTTTCTTCACTAAAAGCAGTAAAGCTCTTTTAGATGAAATGTCTAAAAACATCTTGTAATAACTTGGAGCATGCTGGCAAGAGTAGTCACTTGTGACTATGTGTGAAACCCCCTCAGCTAGTCGACATTGTAATAAGCAAAAATGGTAGCATCACTCCATTATTCAGAAAAGCCAACAGCATGCTTGTCCCTTAGGCTACAGCATTCATTAAGAAAAGCTTACTGGGCTGAAAGCTGGAAACAGATGATAACGGGATATGATTTTCATATTTAATGCATTCCTTGGAAGAGTATGTGTGCTGCAGATTGATAGAAGAATCAACTGCTACTTTACTAAAAGACTTTCTAGTTTGCCCTATAGCTACCGATGGAATCATTCAGCCAAGAAATTAACTTTTTCTCCTTTTACCTGCTTTATATATCTGCTAAGCAGGCTGCCTGGCTGCCAGTAAATGTTATTATGCAGTTAACTGTTTGGTATTTAAGACTCTTATCAGAAAAGAAACAGAGGCCACACTATTTTGTTTTTATAGTAGGAAGAAGGTTTTCGTTTTTCTTTCTTCAGTGCATTAGCAGGCGCTAATCTGAGTTTATAGGAAGTTTTCCCCCCATAGATTAAAAAGTTAAAAACCTTGAATTTAGAGTATTCTTTAAACTGTAATATATAAAGCAATGAACCCCAGCAACCTTGACCTATATAAGCAGGCCTTCAGCAATACATGAATTACTTTCTGTCAAGATGTATATGAAAAAGTATAAAGTTAGAATTTGGAAATACTGAAATTTTATATTTTTAATTTTAAAAACATTTGGCTTAAAATAGTTTTCTTGGGAGCCACAGTTTCTAAGCTATAGAAAACAATTATGTTGCATTGCTGTTCTTGTTGCATAAATACCGGGAAAACACTGTTGTTGTGGTGCCTGAATACATGGTTTTTATTGAAAAATATTGACACATTTTGTTTAATACTAGGAATTCTACTCTGCCCCCACATTTTGTCAACTTATCGTATACTAAAATTATAGCTTAAAATTGGGAAAGATTTTTTTTTTCTTTTTGAAAAGCAAAGATTGTGCACTGTGATGGCTAGAGCATAGCTAGAGCCTATTAGTACAAATTAAAATAGACTATTGTAATTCTGATTTTTAAGGTTTTTATAACTCAGCTCTTTTTAATTTGGCACAGTTTTTAAGACTAATTGTGCGTATCTTTCCTCTTTCTAAGTTTACTTGAAATCTTTATATAGCAGAATTAAACAGAACGTGAAATTCATTCTGCTGATGCAATATCATCAGCACCACTGAAGTCTTGCAATGGGATGGTGCAACGGTTGCTGGTATATTGGCCACACTGTCTTGCTTTATGGAAGGTGGCTGGCACAGAGGATGGTGCTGTTTGTTGGAGGATCTAGGGAATCTGCCTTTACATGTATCTCACAACCTTAAATACCCACATAAGTTTTGCAGAAGCCTATGGAAACAATGTCAACTTACATGCTGAAGTGGCCGCCAGCGGGCAGCTACATTAGAGCATTGGACACTGACCCAAGATGAGAAATCAATATCCAAAAAAAACCAAAACAAAACTAATTTTACCTCTGCTGCATATGTAATGTGCATTTATTGGATGATATGGCTTGCATCTCAGCTGATGCCTTTTGGATCACCTAGAATGACAGTGAAAATACAGTGGTGTCAAAAGTGATAGCCTAATCCTACACTGCTTTTGATTTTCCATACAGGTTTTGCTTGGTTGAGTATTACAGGATCATAGGTGGTATAGCATTATTTTTGTACAAAAAAATCAAAGAAGAGAAGGAACGCATTTGTTCAAGTCTTGCAAAAACTGTAAAGCAAGTGGTTGCAATTTAGACCAGCATCTCCAATTGTGATAATGTCTAATTTTGTTTTAATCCAGTTGTATCTAATTTTAAATTCATTCCCTAAATTATGTGCACTTATTTCTTACCTGTTGTTTTTTTTATTTGAATAAAGTGTACCGTTGGGACGTCATGGAGAAGTAAACATCACGGCTCACTGAATAATCTGGAAAATGCAGCAAGGAGGGATCACTCTATTAATTAATGTGTTCAAAAAGGCTTATTTAGAAGCTTAGGGATGATGAAGCAGGATACAAAAGGAAAGTGTATGAATGTCCTGTTTGTTTCACAGACTTACTTGAGAAAATGTACTTGGAAGTAGAGACTTAACAAATATTTTTAGGCAATATTTTCTTGCACGTTTGAGTAAAAGAAAAAACAAATCTCTTAACTAAAAACAATGTTTACAAATGTTACTTAATTTGCTGTTAATGACCCCAGCTCTTGACTAAATCCCAATCCCAGTCTAAATGGTGATGGATTGTGGACTTCAGAGCTTAGTAAAACTGGAGTAAAGGCATAGGGAATACTTAATATATTAGAACTGCAGTAGCACTTTCCCCTCAGAGGCTTCCATGTTACTTTCTGATGACAGAAAACCAACTAATACATATTTCAGTGTTTTTATAACTATGTTGTCAACTAGCAACTTTTTCATAGTATTTGTATTGGCATGATTATTTTCTTGATTTTTATTGTGGT
>NW_017728931.1:3851925-3857977 GCF_001723895.1 Crocodylus porosus
CCATTAAAAGGTGCTTATATGATGGAGGAGTGGAATGGGACTTGGGTTCTGTCTTTGGAAGTGGGGGATAGCATCTGGCCCTCAACATATTTTGGTTTTTTTAGTAGACTAGCATGTGGCTATCTATGTCTTTATTAAGTCATAGGAAATGTATCTGTTTTATTTAATTTTTCCAATCTTAAGTATATCAGCTGCTTTCTTGATATGTCATACAACATATTTTTAGGGAATCCACACATTTCTTCCCTAGCTAGTAGGGGGGTTTTTTGTTGCTGATAAAATAAAATAGACAAAATCCATTCCCTCGATCCCTATGATGATATGGGGAATCTGTCTGTGTACAGCTATGAATTTTGATTGATATTGGGGGCCTCTCTATGTATATCTCTGTCAGACTGCAAACTCCTTTTGAATGAGGGACTTATCACCTGCTTCTCTTATCTTTTATACCTTCATGTTGGACTGAAATTCCAAAAGCCGGGGTGCACACAAAGGTAAAAATAAAGGGTCATTAATCTTGATGGTCCTCTCATCACACAGAAGTCCCTAGGGTGAACAGTTGTCTGCTGCCCAGGGCAAGCCATTTTTTTTCAAGTCTGAACTCCAGGAGATAGCTAAACTGGAGATCACTTAGCAGGGGACATTGATCATTTGATAAGGCAGATCATGGGGTCAGCTGACAAGGGGGACTGGAGGTTATTAAAAAGAAGATATCTCTGTTCTAGTCAGTCAGTGCAATCTGTACTTACTGTAGAGGTCAGTGGGAGAGGGAAAACTTGGGCAGGAAGAGAGAAGGGAACTGGCTGTTCAGGAAGGAGAGAGATTCCATATTCCAAAAGAAAGGCCATGTGCTGGAGGGCATGGGAGGAGGTGGCTTTTGGGCTTAGACTTTGACCTATGCCCAAGGCTGCCTTGAGAGGGATGACAAGGCTGAGGAAGAGACATGTGCTGGCAATATTTTATTTTGTCTAGATGTGTATATTTCTTTTGGTAGTTAAGGTGAAGAGTAATTGCTTGTGTAGCCCTTAACAATTCTGGCTCTCTCACTTTCAACTATTGCCCATAATACTGGAGCTCTGGGAAAGGGTTTATTTGGTGGAATGTCATAGGGCTTGTAGTTGTGGCTGTAGGGCTTAAGATGATTGGGCCACAGGCTCTTATTTCAATGAAGAAGGGGCAACAGAAAAGTTATGAAAAAGTGTAGCCAGAGAGGAACAAGAGACTGACTGGAGCCTGCTAGGACCCAAATGGCAGCAGGGGAAGTCTCAGCAGGGCTGTGGCATCCACACAAAGTACTTCTTATCTGTCCATAAAATAAACAAGGAAAACTTTGTTTTGAATTTTCTTCCTTGGAATATTCCTTTTCAACAGCAGTAGCTCTGGCTTTCCTTTGCACATACTAGTTAGGTGCTTGATATTGTTTCCTAGCTTCCAGTCCATACATACAACATTTTAGTTTGTACTTAGCCTTATGTATTTAAAAACAGTTAGTGTGCTCCCAACATATCAAGATGTCTTACCCTTTTAAGCTCTTTTTGCTTTGGAAGGAGTGTTTTGCTCACAAAGCCCTGCTCGCTGCCATTCAACTCTCAAAACGTTTCCATAAGCCTGACATTAATGTATGAGTTGGCTTGTCTTTGATCATTTCAATTTGTTGTTTGACATGATGCATCATTGATTGGGTTTTAGCTATCTGTCAGACCACTGAGGGTTCCAAGCAGAGAGTACTGTTGGGGTACCTGGCATTATGTTTGACTTGTTAAATGTGCCCATCAGAGCTCCCAGGGGGAAGTGCTGATACACTGTCAAAAGACAGATTAATCTAAAGTTCCTGGTGGGAATTGCTCCTTGGAAACAGTGTGTGGAGTTAGGTCTGCTTGCTGGTGTAGTGAAGCCAGAACTCAGACACTTCTTACTGTTTCCTTGGGGCACCTTGGAGATACTTCATGATACTCAGTGATTGATAAGAGATGTCAGGGTGTAATTTGTGAAGTGCTTAGGACTTCATGCTTTTGACTGCCTCAGAAAGTCTAAGAACTGGCTAACCCGCACCATTGAATGCTTCAGGAAGCTACTGGGTTGACTTTCAAAGGCTCCTCATCCTCAAGCTCGTGAAGGATCCCAGTGAACAGGTGCTTGAAGGTCCAGCACGTATATTTTCACCATTCAGGCCACTGGCTGTTACCCTATTAGAGGTACTTTGGACCTAGAAAACAGTACAGATGAAGAACTGCATTAATTATGGTCTTGTTGACATGCCCTGCAGGTGCAGCACCACAAATACTCCGTTGTGATGCCAAAATTCTGAATAAGCTTGGCTGCAGGGGCTCTTTGCTGTGGTATGCTCTGGCTTCATCAGTCTGGTGTTGATCTTGGGTGTCTGTGCCATCAACCTTGTCAATAAGAGGCGTCACTACACCAAACAGCTGAGACTTCAGCCACTGTTGTCACTAAAGCTCAAGATGAAGAGTAGTGATTAGCAGTAGTGTTTCAGAGATGCACGCTATCCTTGTGCTGGCACTGTCCAGCCCTTAGGGTGTTCAGTGCTAACAATGTTTAGCAATGCACTGAATAACATCCCTTTCACTGCTGCACATATTTTTGTGAGTCTTTGTACCACTGTGCTTTTGGTTTTTAAACCATTCTGTAGGTCTCTGTTTCAAGGATTCCATCTCTATGACAGTTGAATCCATTATAATCCCCTTCTTTTCCATGGAAAGTGAGAACTTTGATTTGAGCACCATTTCTTCTAAGTGTAGTGCCATGGCAGCTCTATATTCAAAGTTTTATCATTCATAATTGGTATCCTTCCTAAGCCAAGAGGGTTCCTTTGGAAGAGTACTGGGCATCTTTGGGTTTGCAAATATTTTGTGACATTTAAGTCTCTTCTCAAGACATTGCTCTGTATTATAGAAGCTTTCTGTCTTTAGATGCTTTGGGAGCCATGTTCATTGGGTTTGTGCATTGTAGACAGGGCAATTTCTAAAAACTTTTGAGCAGTGAAGCATCTTACTTTATAGAAAATAGAACACCTTTAGTGACAGTACTGCCTCACATACACTTTCTTCCATAACTTAATCACATTGATGTATAACTGCCATTTTGTTTTTATGTCCTTTTGTGAAGGGTCAATGTCTAGTGACAACAGAGATAATAGTCATCAGCAGAGGTTCCCTAACAGGCAGAGCAGAGCAGAGAAACTCCAGGTTCTGCAATTCTATTCTAGCTAGCTGGAGTGATGTGTTGGGATGTGTCGATGAAACCTACTGAGCACCATGGGACTCTGAGATACTGAGCATTCAGGAAGCATAACAGATCTCAGTGCTGACCAGGAAATCTCATGGCCATCTTCCCAGTAGTGATTTGCTGGGAATTAAAGCCAATCTGTAGAGCTAAAGATTGGCTGGAGTTGTAGCTGAGGTGATTCAACTGCTGTACTGGTTACTTAGTACCAGAGCTGAGACCATGTATCCTCACTGTATAACAGTTGAGCTCTGATGAATTAGGAAAGTGGAAAATTTATCCTTGTTAAAGGAAAAGTGCTTTAAGGGCACTAATTTGTATATTTGTCTCTTGGGAAAGAATGGAAAGAACTCAGTTAAAGCATAAATCTGTATCAACTGAATGATAGAATGGATAAGTGCACTTGTTCTTTACATTTGAAGAGGTTTGGCTTCAAATCCACCTTACCTACTGGGTAGAACTGTGGGAAATTCTATAGCTGATTTGGTAGTGTTGGAGTGATCTTATGGTAGTGATGGTCCAGGAAATAGGACTTCTTCAGGTCACCTGAAGAAAAATTCACGAACTGTCTAAGTCTATCCCAAGCATGTGGTTGATCCAGTAAAAGATAGCCATAAAAAATCTTGCCTCTTGTATAACTGATTTTATAACTTTTCGTCAATATTCTAGCCAGATCGGTTTTCCTAATTTTTTACCCCTCTTCTCTTTCATTTTAGATTGCTGCCTGGTGAAAAATTATATTTGGACTAAGTTTTATGTTTCTAACTCCTGTAGTGCAAAACCAGGCAGAGAGTTTCTTACATTTATAAAGGGGTTTGCTAGGAACTATTTTTTGCAAAGCTGCATGTTATATCTTATTAAATTCTTTTTGTTTTGGAACATAAAATCCAGGAGCTACTAAATCCATAAAACATATACTGGGTACATTTGAAAGCAGAAAATCTGAGACCCAAAGGATAAGTAGGAAACTGAAAAAGTAAGTGATGGAATACATTGTAAACTTAATCTTAGTAAGGTTACCTGGCTTTCTAGAAATAACTCAGTTTATGAAGTTAATGGATTTTCTTTTGTTTGTGCTAAAAACTGGGCTTTAGTGGGAGTTTTTGCCACATATACTAGATGAAGTAAATTGAAGAATCTTTTACATAGAGGTGGTAGCTGGACCCCCAAAAGAACACTCAGACGGTAAGGGTAGAGGAGAAGGAGGAGGTAGCAGTGCCACTCTGAAATGTTGTTGTGCTTGAAGTTTTTAAGGTTTTACTAGGACCCTAACTTTATTGTGACATCAGCCCACTAGTTTTGGTGCATTGTGTGTATACTGACTCTGTCCTCCTTTTACTGCAGTAGTCACTCTAAACAAATCTTTCAGTATATTTATTAAGTAAACGAAGAGAACCAAAAGAGAAATGTTAAGGTACTTGAAACTAGAAATTAAATAGTTGTTATTTGTTTTTTAAAAAGTTTTAAGTCTTTCAGAAGACAAAAATGTAATTAAAAAGTCTCTTTCTGGTACCACTAAAATCTTTCAGGGTGAGGAGGAGTTGATCTACTGGTAGATCTTTTGTTTTAGCTCAACTGTTGCTCCTACTTGTTTAAACAAATATAGCAAACACACAGGAGGAAGTAAAGAAAGGGGATCAAAGAAAGAAGATGACTCTGGCATCTCTAATGCTTGCTTTGTTAATGTATTGTTAGCAGTGCATGATGTATAGTCAACTCAGTATGGAACAAGTGTGCTTTAACTTCTCCAAGCAAGCTCATTCACTAAGTTTAGCTTGTCTAAGTTGGGCTCTCTACACTGTTCAGCCTTTGGTACTTATCACAGTGATGATATAGAATTCAGCTGATTTTTAAGAAGTGACCATACAATGCTAAATGAGAGGTAGGAAAGAATAAGAATGGAAAAAGAATGTGTCAAGCAGAAGAGGTGGTAATAGTTGTCTTAAAACTTATATCCACGGAGGTGTTCAGGATTGATAAGTGGGCAGTAGTAAGGCTGTCTAATTCTTTTTTCATTCTAGTCTAAACATTTTTTTCAAAATCAGAAAATGGTGTCCTAGTGTGGGAATAGTAAATCTCTGAATGTTGTGGCAGTGACCATGATCATACTAATTAGTACTCTCTGAGACCCACAAGTTCATCACTACCCTTCTTAATCTTCCTTTGCTCATCATGCTCTCCCTTTTGAAAGTAATGTTCAAAAGATCAGGCAACCGTATTCTTTTTAATTTAACCAATGAAAACAGTTCTCAGTGATTCCTAAATATGTACTGTTTTGTATTTGAATGTCTTGGTTTGTTGCCAGAACAAATGTATAGCTTTATTGGGATTCCTAGTTGAGCTGTTTTCTAAAACTTATTGTTATTTTTACAGTTTATTATTTGCCTTCCTTTTACCTATTTTGGCTTGGCTTCAGAACAGGGAAAAGAACTGCAAGCCTTGGCATGCAACAGCTCCATCCTGGTAATACAGAAATGTTCATATTGGATTAAACCAGGGGTGAGCAGTTATTTGGGCTTGGGGGCACATAGAGAGTTCTGATGAGCTGTGGTGGGCTGGGTCAACACTTCCCCCCACCCTTCCTCTCACCTCCCCACAACAACTCACCAAGACTCCCTATGTGGGATGGAGCTGCAGTTGGGTGGGGAGTGGGATGGGCAGGTGAGTATGGGATCATAGGGTAAAGTCATGAGGTAGTAACAGTGTGGGGCTGGCGCCCAGGGAAGGGCTGTAGTCTGCTTCCTGCACACCCCTGCCCCGTGGGCAGAGTGTGAGGGGGGGTCTTTTGTGTGTGGGGATGGTGGGGGGG
>NW_017728931.1:3858077-3868452 GCF_001723895.1 Crocodylus porosus
GGAAGGAAGGGGGCAGGGGGCTTGTGTAGCAGAGCTTGCCTAGGTGGTGTGGTCTGTGGCTGTCCCTGTGGTGCTCCCCATGGGGCTGAGCCCCGCCCAGTGCAGCCTGCACCATGCTCCAGCCCATGCCTGCCAGCCTGGCCCTGGCCCGCGCCCACAGCTTACCAACAGGGCTGCTCCTGATTGTGGCTGCAGCCACCCAGGTGCTGCTTGGCTCCCCTCACTCCATGGGTGGCAGCTTCTCCTTCTGTTGCGCTGCTTCAGGTGGGGAGGAAGCTTCAGAGGGGCGACTCCTGCCCCAGCACGTGGGGCTCTGGCTTCGGGTCCCAGCTACCTTCCACCCACTGCCCACCTGGTATGGGCAGCCATGTGGGTGGGAGGCAGCCTGGAGCTGGAGGCCCGTGCACTGGGGCAGGAGCCACCTGGCTGAAGCTTCCTCCTTCCTTGCAGGAAGAGGAGCCACTGATGGAGATGAGGGGAGCCAAGCAGCACCTGGGCAGCTGCACTGGGAGCTGCCCTGTCAGTAAGCTGTGCATGCTCGCCTGGATCGGGGCCAGCGGGCATGGGCAGGAACACAGTACTGGCTGCCCTCAGTGGGGCGCAGCCCCATGTAGAGCACTGCTGGGGCAGCTGTGGGCCAGAACTGGTCAATTGGTGGGAGCCTCCTGTGGGCCACATCCAATCAGTTGGTGGGCCGGATCTGGCCTGTGGGCCATATTTTGTCCACCCGTGGATTAGACCAAAGGTCCCTCTAGTCTAGTGTGGTACTGATCACAGTGGCAAATAGATGTTTTAGAAAATTGTGTAAAATCGCCGCATGGGTCAGTTAGGTCAGGTTTTCTTGAGAGAAGCTTCTTTTTATCGCCACTAAATTGTGTTTGGCTTATACCCCTAAAGCAGGTGGTTTTGTGAATTGCAGAAACCAACCAGAGTATTAAAATTGTTATGAGAGCTACTTGTCTACAAATATCAGCTTACTCCTTTGTGAAAAGTTTACTTGCACAACACCAAACGCTGCTCTGGTCTTATTGTCTGGAGAGGATGATGCCCATCACTTTCCCTTAACCACAACATCAAAAATGGTTCCTTTAGAACAAGATTGAAATGGATTGGTGCGAGAATATTAAGTATCTTGTATCATAGAATCATAGAAGGGCTTGAAGGGACCTGTAGAGATCATCTAGTTCAATTCCTATGGACAAAAGATTTTTGGTATCTAGGCTAGCAGTCTAGCAGCATTCAGAAATGCACTTTTTCAAATGACATTTTGCATTAGGGGTCTCCAGTGTTGCAGATTTTCTGAATATAAGGCAATGGGGAAGAAATGGTTAAACTAGTCCACTTCATGCAAGCTTTGTTTAAAGCGTTATTTCAACAGAAGCTTTACTGCCATTCAGTAGAAATACTGTTCATTAAGGTAAATGTAATGAAGAGGCTTGTTAGCAGTTAAAGTTGTTTTGTTGTGAACAGTAGGTAATGCCACTTGATGATAACAGTAGCATTGTCCATAGAGTTAGAGAGAGTAGGGCTGGAAGGGACATCCAGAGGTCCTGTCCAAACCATCCTATACAAACCATAGATGCTAGAAAGGATTTTGGCCAAAATTTACAGTGACTCTTTGTTAGAAGGATCTGAGTCCCATCATGCCTAGAAATATCATTAAGAGGATGAACTGAGGAAATAGAAAGGCTGTGTATTAAAGCAGCAGATGCTGGTAAGACCTCCATTAACTTTTCCTCTGTAGAAATCAGAAGAATAAAAAGGTTTTATCACTGAATCTTTTAAATTTTAAGATTTTATATTTGTTTGCCAATATTTTTCTCTTGGCATAGTTAGCTTTGGCTTGGATATTGCAAGGTATTGATTATCTCTGGTGAGATGCCGGGAGATTTCATCTCCTACTAGGCTCCTCTGGAAATGGAGAGTACTGAATACCAAGCAGGAAGCACTCAGCATCTGGCAGGAATTGGGCCATTTACTCTGTTATGAATTTCATAAAATAAATGAACAAAGAAAATGTGTTTTGTGTGCAGTAACATAACATAGTCAAATTTATTTAAATTATATAATGTTTGCTCTTCAAAAACTGACTTGTGATCTTTTAGAAACTCAATTTACAACATGAAATTCATTCTTAAACCATCTCAACCTCTATTTTTCAGAAGCTGCTGGTTGCAAGACAGACAGGAATTAACACCGGGACAGCCATGTCAAGAGGATTGTATCATCCAGCAACAATCTTTATGGGCCGCCAAATGTCAGCCATCTCAAGCATTGAAGATTTCAGTACACAGCAGAAATCTTCCCAGCCCACAAAGAGCTTTTCAATTTCTGACCCACATTCATGCAGACAGGCAGTACAGAGCAGTAATATGACAGACAGCTGTGTAGTACAAACTAATAGTGATATACAGTGCTTAAATAAGTCTGACAAAATAGATGGGAAGACATATCTCCCGATAGGTGAGAAAATGCCAGTCACATCCAGTATATCATCTGAGAATGGAGGAACTCACTTCCTAGAGACAGAAAGCAATACAAATAATGGCAATAGTAATTTAGTAGAAAGCAAAAAATCTGCTCAACTCAACTCCCTGTTACATGAAAGATTAAGTCCAGAGAACAGAACTGCTGATTTTAAGAATGACAGTTGTAGCAGATCAGTAGAGGAAGTATTGGCAGCTGAGCACTTTGTAGCAAAGGAGGAAAGATCTAAACAGCAAAGCCCATTGGTATCTCCTCCCAAACATATTGTTTCTGCAAATGAACATCCAAGAGAAGGTTTTCCAGGTATGATGTTGTTTATGTATGCTGGCCTTGCTATATGTTGTTTTTTTTCATCCACCCAGATGTTTAAAGTGCACCCATTATCACAGGATCTGAGTAATTCCCCAAATGCAGAGGAACCCTACATTTTTTCAGCAGCAAAAGGGGGAAAGCTATGGAGTGGCTTTGCAGGAGGCGCCTGCAGCTGTCTTATGCTATGGAGAAAGCAGTAAAGTCTAGTGGACAGGGTGCTGGACTAGTAGTTCAGGAGACATGGATTCTTTTCCTAGCCCTGCTACTGACTAGTAGTATTTCCTGAGCAAGGCACTTTTTCCCCCATGCTTTTTGTAATGCCTTGTACTTGATGGCTAGAAATGGACATCACCAAAAAAACGGATCAGCTGCATAAAGCCTTTTTTCCTTGGACTTAGTGTACTGGGATGTACCTTGGCACAGTTGGTCTGCTTCATTGAGTAAAATGCATGTTGCCCATTGTCTCATCCACTGATCTTGCAGGACAATGGGCAGCATATTCCCTACTTCCAGAGATGGGCCCTCAGCAATCTTCAGGATTCCCAGAGATTGCTAGGGACATGTCTCTGAAAGCAGGGAAAGCCAGGGCATTCTGATGTGGTCCTGGGCCTAGGGCTGCCAATCACTGCTATAAACATTTTATGGCACTGCAGATGTGATGAAAGATGATGGCCACGTCCATCCTACATTTGTCTTGTCTATTTATATTGTAAGCTATGTGATGCAGGGACTTCCTTTTGCAATCTGTTTGTACAGTGTTTAGCACAATGAAGCTTGGATCTTGGTTGACACTTCTGTAATACAAATGGGAATTGTAATGTTGAACCCTCTCCTAGTGTGTCTCAGCATTGCAACTCAGAGATGGGTAGATGCTGACGCTGAGCTAGTGAAGCCTTAATTCTCCATGTGGGGATCATGGAGAGGTACCTGTTGGCTGTGGCAGCAAAATAGCTCTCCATCAGTTTCACCTCAGCTGCTTAACAGTGGAAAGGGCTTATTCCCACATACTTTCTTGGATCCTCTGCATAAAGCCTTTTTTCCTTGGACTTAGTGTTGGGTTTGGAGCAGTGGGTGTCCCTTGTTCTCCTGTGCAGTGATGCATAGTTCTGCCTGAGAGCGATTGGGCTAAACCGTCCCTGTTAGCCATGCAGGTAGCTGGAGTTAAATGCTAATCAGATGACCTAGTTCACTGGATTACGAATCACACAATTGTTCATTGGGAATTTAGTGGTGAGCTTGATACATGAGAAATAATCTAATCCAGGGCTGTCTAGCTTGTAAGTGGCTGGGAACTGCATGCCCTGCAGGCTGCATGTATGGGGGTAATGGCCCCCTGAGCTGCATAGATGCCCCCCTCCTCCCCCCCACTGCAGTAGGTGCCTACACCTCCCTCTGCTGCCTGGGCCTCCCTCTACTACAGCACAAGCCCATGCAGCGCCCCCCCCGCCCCCCCTCCAGTGCTACAACAACCCTGCATTGATATTCCCCTTCTTTCCTCCTCCATTGCTGCACTGCACCACAAAGCCTTGACCTTACCCAAAGTGCCCTGTGCCACATTGCACCATCACCTGGGTTGGGTGCAGAATATGAAAGCCAGAGGAGGGATGGAGGAGCCCAGCCATCCTGGCTGCTGTTGCAGCCACAGTGATAAGGAAATAATGGCCAGGTGAGAGCCCAGGGGCCAAAACTTAACCCTCTGTGGCCCACAGGCCTTCAGTTGAACACCTCTGGTCTAATCCAACTAGTAATCCCTCTGCTAACAGTCTGAATTCAAAATTTCTAAGGTTTTCCTTGAGAGTATGTGGGGGGGGATCAAGTTTGCTGATGCATAGCTTTGTTTGTATTGGTGGAAAGGTCTTTCTTCCCTCCCAGTACAAGGTCCTGGAAAAGATGTGGTGGAATAAATTGGAGGTGAAATAGTCTACCGTATTCAGATCTAGTAGTTCTGTCCTCAGAGCTGACACTCTCTTGTTTTCTCCAGTTCCAGTTATCTTTTCTCAAGCAAAGAAGCAAAGGTTAGAATCCAGGCCTCTTGACAGATTTGAAACCAGGAGCAAAAAAAAAGGAACAGGCCTCTGAGATTTAGCCTTACTAGCCTTGTGGATGTTTTAACCACCAGTTGCCATTTGTTTTCTTGAATGTGGCCTTCCTAGTGGCCATAATTTTAGCTGCTAGGAAACTTTGCGAATCCAAGAGTGTCACAGACTGAGGCTGTATATTGTATCTCCCATTTAGAATTTGTTGAGACCATATGTTTGTTTTGGCTCATGTTGTCCAGGTCAGGGCATTTGTCTTCCCAGGGCAATGCATGGGAAACTCAGTCCTTTGGCTCAGATCCTTAGGCATTTTATTCATTCCAGGGTCCTGAGTAGACAAAAAGAGGTGGAGGGGGTAGAGGATATAGGTTCTTTCTGGAGCCTGATTTATGCTGCAGTCCATTTCAGTATCCTCTGAACAATCGGCAGTAACTCTCTAAAGCATTAGTTTGAAGCCTGGCAGACTTCTTTGTAGGGAACTTGCAGGGTGTACAAAAGTGGGAGCAAAATTTGTCCTTCATTGCCAGACTCTCAGGTAGCAGAGGTCTGCTCCCCCGTTGAACTGGACTTCTTTCCTTTTAAAATCTCTCTCCAGCCTTGACCCACCTTGCAGGTCCATAGTAATTCTTGAACTCATTCTTATTTGATGTGGGGTCTTTACAAAGACATTTTTTCCTCTCATAAGGTTAAGATGATCTTACTGTCATGTCCATATCTACAATTTAAGGTAGTATCAAAGTTTCATCTTAAACAGTGTAATAATATTTTACTTTGAAAGGTATGCTTGACCTCTGCCTATGGCTAAATTTTGTTTCGCCCAGAAAGTTTATGGAAAATAATTCATCCAGTTTTGAGATGAGGAGAATGAAAGGTCAGTAGAGTTGCTGACGTTGACTTATTTTTCAGACCATTTGAAAAAATATTTTAGTGCCTTAGGAGTTTGGCATAGCAGTCTGAATTTGCAGAGGAAGAATGCTGAGGGCAGAGAGTCACCTTTTGCCTTTCTGGTGAATATTCATCCAGAATTGACTACAGGTTCATCTCTAAACACAGTGTTCATACTACCTGTCAGTTGTTTGTGAGACGTGTTCTTTACCAGTATAGTTATACTGTTGTCAAAAATTATATCCCAGTATAGTTCAATTGTACATAAATGGTTGTGAGCTGTATTGCTGGAAGGTCCCATTATAGCAGTACTAACCAATAGTCTGTCAGGAATGACAGGGGGCAGGCTGGGACAGAGTACTGCCACCCACTACCCCACACTGCCGCCGTCTCCTCAGGGAGGGGTGAGCTTGCTCCTCCATCCCCCTCAGCCAGCACCCCATGCCGCCGCTGCCTGCAGGGAGCAGGGCCACTCTTTCCCTGCTGTTATGGTGGTGCACCGCCTCCACTGCCTCCTGTCCGGAACGCTTTTGCAGCACTCTGATTGTTTCAGACAACCAATCAGAGTGTGAATAAAGCGTTATGGACAGACAGACAGACTAAGGCTTTTATAATATTAGAATAACTGTACACTATGTATAATAGAAGTTGTTCCAGTGTGGTTGAAGAAGTACAGCTTTACAGCAAAGTCTAAGTAATAACATTGGGGAACTGCCATTTGTGCATGTGAAGGTGAATTCACTATAGGCCTACTCATTTCTTGAATATTCCTTACCCAGCTGAGAAACTTGCTTTGTGTACATATGATCCATATTGTTTTTTTCTATCAAAATATCCTTTTGCTCTGGAAAATAATTTCCAGCACTCTTCTCCTGTCCAGTGTACTACTTGCTGGCTAAGAATGTCTGTTCCCTTGTAACAGCCTGATGCACTTACTATAGTCTTTAATGGAGTTATTCGTTGAGCTCAAATAGTAAAGATCAATAACTCAAGAACAGTTTGTTCTGTTTTCTTAAGACCTTCCAGAAATATTTTCCTCTGCCTTCCACTAAATATGACAACTCTCAGGTCATACCAGTTTTCCAAGCCATATAACAATTGCTAAATGGAGGTTTGTATAATCAAAACTGATGGCAATTATAACAATGGAGGGAGAACCCTCCCATTCCACCTCCCCACATCCTCCCTTCCCAAAGTAATGGAATGATCATACAATTTTTGTGGCAAAACCTGGCCGCATCATCAGCTATTCCTGTTGGCAGCTTATTCTCTTTGGCATCCTGTTGCATCTTTTCTTGTGGCTTTCTGTACCTGCCTCCTTCAGGATTTTATTTCTCATTTTCTTTCCTTGGTCTTTGACATATTTACTACTTGTTGATTTCAGGGAAAGACTGCCATGTTTTTTGACTTGGAAAAACAAAACACCAACTTGGCTTATGTTAGCCTTAGGGCTCTGTGATGCAGCTTTGGCAGAGTACCCATTCTCTTCTCTCTGCTTTCATAAGAAATGTTGAGGTAGGCAACACGATTAGAAAGCGGTTAATTTAATTTTTGAACATAATAGCTGTACCTTAAGGGAAATATACATTTTGATTCAAAATTAACATAAACCTTTTGTCAAATGCTGCCATAACCACCTCAAATGGCCAGAGGAGGGATGGGGGGATGCCTTTTGTCTTTCTCCTGCCAAAGCCACATTACAAAGTAAAACTGTTAATGTAATCCAGGTCTGAATTATGTAGATGGGAGTTGTCTTGTCCCAGCTCTCATAAGTTTGATTTTTTCATGCTGCAAACTATGGGGAGTTGATTAAGATGCTGGCTCTGCCGTGTGTACCACAACTGAGCATATGTTATGCTCTGAATGGTAGCTCTTTGTGCACATTGTGACTTAAAGCAGTTTTTTCAATTGATACTTTGCTGCTATTTGGTAATGTTACTGTAAAATGTGTAAAGGCAACATTTAGTAGAAGTTATGACTTGTATTTACTCATGTCAGGAATACTGAACTCCTCCCCCCCCCCGCAAAAATGAGATGTCTTTATTTATAGCTAGTGCTGCTTTTCTTAAATCAATGTTAATTCCATGCAACATGTTGCACAGTGAACAGAGAGGTGGAAACTGTTGCATTTTGTAGCATAAACAAGACCTTATGAACATTCTGGTGAATTCAGACCTACATTTTACTGTAGTCAGTTTTGCAGGAATTTGAGAATTTTTATGTCAATATTTGTTAATTCCAAAATCACTTGATATCTTCCTTCTCTTGAAATTCTAAAAGTATACCAGAAAAGGAAAATGTATGTAGAGCTTATTTACTTGTGTTCATGAAGCTTCATGACCAGTAAGGGAAGGCAGCTAATGTGTAAAACTTCCATGCCTGCAGGCAGAGATCTCTGTTCCTGCGTGGATTAGAAGCCACAGACAGCAGCTGCCTTTTCTTCCAGCATGCTGCTCCCTCCCCAAGACAGTTTTTCAGGCCTTTCTCCTCCATTATCTCTGAGAGGAGACTTGGGGCAGTAGGTTGTCTCCGTCTCTGTGGCTATTTTGAATTCTGGAGGATCTCTGTACTTGCAGCCCAGAGGGCAGCAGCATGAAACCAGATGAAGGGCTCTGGGAAGCACTGGAGTATCTCCAGGTTGGCCAGAAAAGCACAGTGAGGGTGTTTCCATTAGGACAATCCCTGTAAACACAGCAGCACTAGTGAGCATTTCTGTGGGGTGGGATGCAGGTCACAGAAAAGTTTCTCAAAACAGCAGAGAAAGACTGGACCATAGGAAAAGTGTCTGTGGGGTTAAGAGTAAGTATAGTATGTCAAGGGTAACCTAGTTACCGTAAATGTACATGTGTGGAGCTGGAAAAGAAATTGTTGTCTTTGAAAATGTATGAGATTTCAAAGCATTTTCCTCTTCTACATTGGAACACAACTGAGCCAGAAAGGCTATCCTAGGCCTAAGCACCTGAGGATCATCTACAAAGCTGTCGTTTCAACAGATTGACATTTTCCAAAAACTGGAGTCAAAATTGAAACTTTTTATGAACAGAACTATGTGCATGCTTTCTAGAAGTGGATTCTTGGGCTGTCGTCCACATGTTCACGGATGTTTGGTTTCCCAGAGACAAGTAGTGGTGGTGCACCTTGCACTGCTGCTACTTGTCCCCAGGGAACTCTCTGAACTGGGCCCAGCAGCCTTACCTGGGGTCCTGGGGGCCTCCTGGGGCTGCAGCAGTGGCAATTCTGTCAAACAGAGCCGTGCCAGCAGCTGCAGTGTGACTCTGGGTTGCCCAGCTCTGGTTTTGAGTGGTGTGCACTGCTCTGATTTATTTTATTTTTTTTTCCCCCATGGGTTTTTTTTGACCTCTGGATAACCAGGGGCCAAAAATATCCTTGGTTTAAAAAAAGCAGAGCAGCACATGCACGGGCAGCAGTCGCTTGCCACTCAGAGAACATCTGAATGTGAGGACATGATTGCAGCACTACATACCACATGGCCATGCTCAGCTGGATTCAGCCTTAGTGTCTTAGCTGCATGTGATTATCAGTTGGGAAGCCATTCTCTCTTCAAGAAAACTTTTTGGATCTTGGAGAGTCTGTCATTAAAATAAGCTTTGATTTAGTGGTACATTGGCCTTTTGGCTAAGATCAAGTTCACGTATAGTTTGTGTTCTTAGCAGTAAATATAGGGGAAAATACTGGGTTTTGTCCATTTCTGATTAATTGAGTTTCCCCATATTTACTTCCAGGGTTATAAACTGCTTGTTTGATGGGTTACTGGAAAGAAGGGTTAATGTCTTTTTAAAGTATCTTTAAGAGAGCTGTATGCAGTGTTTCATGGAAAAGATTGCCTACTGTCTACTTGGCAGATTGAAATAAACCAGTGATTCTAGCCATATGCTTCAGCATGGTCTTCTGCTGGTTGGTAATGGGTACTCCTAATTGCATGAGCTTTTGGACCCTGGTCTCTAGCTGGCTGATCCTTCAGTCCTCGGTGAATACCAGCTCACTTCTATTCAAGAATCAATCATCTTCTCCTCTTCCCCCTCCCCCCCACCCCCCAAAAAAAGATATAAATGCTCTGCCTCCCCACTACTGCAGTTTAACTGTGTGCTGGTCAATTGTTGTAGTACATTTAATGCTAGGCTTTGTCTCACTACTGTTAGATGCATCTTTATGCTTTCCCCTCCCGTATAGTAGGGTGGCAGAGGACTGAGGTTTAATCCCCAGTATGCCCCAGAACAAGCAATAGTGCCTTAAGGAACAACGAGACTCCAGCTAGTTTGGAGACTGGCTGCAATCAGGTTCCCTGCTTTCTAGCTGAGTAAATTGTTCTGTTGGGAAGGCTTTTTTTGATACCTCCCCACCAAGCAGAAGCACCAAGCCTCCTAACCTCCCCCTTCCCCTTCCCCTGTACCTCTGTTGAGCAGCATGAAGGTGAGTGCATTTGTACATTGTGGAAAATCTGGATTTCTATCAGTCACAGTCAGTTCCTGTTTTTGAAAGGTCATTTGTGCAAGCATTACGAGTAGCACCTTTTGGAGAATTAGAGTTTATTTTTTTGGAAATCAGTGGCATTCATAGTTTCTAGGGTCGGAAGGGACCTGAGCAGATCATCTAGTCCGACCCCCTGCCATGGCAGGAAAGAATACTGGGGTCAA
>NW_017728931.1:3868552-3894957 GCF_001723895.1 Crocodylus porosus
CTCCTCTTTAGCAAGGAGACATTCCCGGATACTTTTAGTGAGCCGTGGAGGCTTGTGTGCTCTCCTGCTCCCTTTGATCCTCATTGGGATTACCTTCCTTTGGGCTTGGAGGATCGTCTCCTTAAGGAGCGACCACTCTCCTTGGACACCTGGGACATTCACGTGAGAATAATTCATATTCCCCTTCAGCAAGTGGATTTTCCAAGCCTTGTCTGACTGTCATAGTGTGACCTATGATTTAAGGACAAAATCAAGTACGGTGCTCAAACTTAGTCCCTTCTCTCTATATCTGATCACAGCAAAACGAGTGATCTGTGAGTAGGTCGTGTTGCCTATTGAGAGCAGTTTGCATTGCTCTGTAAGACCTCTCTACAAGACTTAAGTACCATATTGGTAGGTTTCAGACAGTTGCATCCATCTCACTATGCCAGAATGTTGATGGAACAAATGGAAAATGGGTGTTCCTAGGGGAATCCTGAAAAAAAATTGCATAAATGGCAGATGATTGATAATGTATGAATGACATGTTTCTTGTGAAGTAGGTGAAAGTGTTAAACAGCATCTATGCCCCATTGCGGTACTGTTGCATATATTTTGTTGCAATAGTGTTAATATGCTGGTAATACTTGTCACTTTTTTTATTTCAGATTCAGATCATAATACAGGTAACCTGTGGCCCACTGGAGACGTACAGGAGCTGGAGAATGAAAGTTTAGATACCAGCAGTGACCTCACAGTTTCTGTGAGTGAAGAGGATCAAATAATAAACACGGCTGACCAACTAGATAGCTTAGGAGATGTGGATAGCAAGATGGCTTTAAAATCTGTTAACTTGAAAAAAGAAAAAGGAATCCAACCCACAGAAGACCATTTTTCTTTGCAGACTGGTGCCACAGATGATGATCCTTCTGCTAATTCAACAATGCAGTAAGCCATTATGTGTTTTCTGACCATACTTTAATTGTTATGGGTGGGGGGAGGTTGGTTCACTCTTAGTGACTGTCCAATGCATTATAGTAAAATACAAACATGAGTAGCCAACTTTCTTACCTCTTACAAGCAAGCATCTTGATAAGAGGTGTATTTTGTAATTTATTAATTTTGGAGATCAACAAACAATTTGTCTTGCCTGTTTCTATCTTCTTCATTAAATGCACATGTTTAGTGGTTTCCCTTATTTACATGCATGCCTTGAATGTGATGATAGCTATGGCTGTCCAGGCAGAGTCTTTTGAGGTAATTACGTTTTTCTGGTAGTTAAACACTGTAGCCCTTCTACTTAACAACTTTCAAGCCCTATTCAAGAGATATGTAACCATTGCCTAGAAATGCATTGCTTGTTCACTGAGTCCATTTATGTACTTTTTATGGTCCATACTCTTCTAGTATTGGAATGTCTTATGGGCTGTAGTGGGTGTTTAGGGAAATATGACCCACAATTGCAGAGGGTGAGCTGGTGCACAGGATAGATATTGAAGCTAAGTCAGTCATTCAGGAAAACACATCTTGTTTCCTGAGCCTGCTGTATCTTGTGGTTGGCCCCCTCCATTTGGATGGAATGTATTACTGTAACAGAACAGGAATGGCATGCTTATTATGCCACAGACATTTTAATCTCACAAAATCATTTGTGTGAACCTTGTTACATTGTTCTGCCTCTTCCATTCTGCCTCCTTTCTCCACTCCACTCCCAAAGGGATGGACCCTTCTTTACTGTCCTCCCAGCTCTTTCCCCACTTCCTAATTCCTCAGGGAAGTCATCCAGTACAGCTGGTCACATGGGCAGAACCAGGATTTGAGAGAGGGTGTGTGTGGGAGCAGCAACCTGTGCTGCAGGGGTGGCTGCACCCCAGCTCCTAGCTTCTCTCCACCCTGCCATACCAGGGCAGGTAGACTATATTGCAGGAGCAGCAACCAAGGACTTCCTTTTAAGTCCCTCAAGCAGGTAAGAATCTTCCTTCCACACCTTCTTTTTCTCTTTGTGCTCAGCAGCATAGTCCCTCCCCTCTTCTTCCATTCTCCCTTTCCCCTACCTGCCACTGTCCCAGCTGACCCAGGGCTGATGGCAGGGCTCCAGAGGGATTTTGCCCTGCTGCAGCTAGGCTGTACCTGGAACCAGGCTTGCCTAGACATAGCAGCAGATAGGTTCCTTTCCTCCGTGCCTGCTCCTGAGCTGGCAGGAAACACTATGGGGACTGGGCGGGGAGGAGGGACCTGCCTGCTGCTGCCACTGTCCCTGACTGAGCCTAACTCAATGTGGAGCTCTTCTGGAGGGTGCAGCAGTGTCTCTGGAGCTCCCCTGTCCTTGCCACATCCTGGAGGCAGCCAGCGACAGCAGCAGTGGTGAGCAGAGGAGTGGGGACAGGGAAGGGGAGGGGAAGGGCAACTGAGCATGGAGGGGAAGTGGAGAGAATCTTACTTGCTTTGGGAACTTAAATAAAACATCTCTAGTTGCTGCTCCTCAACTTGGTTGACTAAACAGAGGAGTGCGTCTATACCACTTACCTCTTTGGATCCACTCCTGGCTGATCATAACCAGTTTCTGTTGCAAGGTTTCCTTCCCTCATGTTCCCTCCTTTACCTTATTTTTCCATCAGCTGTTTTTCTTCCTTTTTGCTGTCTCTAGTATCTAACTGGAAAGGTTCTAGCTGTGAACTTGACAATGCCTACTTTTCTTCAGTGGCACATTTACCTGCATTTCCCCTTTGCTCCTCTTACTCAGTTCAGCTCCCCCTGCTGCCCAGCCTTACAGTTAAGGATCCTGTCTTCCTGCTAGCAACATTTTTAGGGAAAATCCCTTTTCTCCCACATGCACTTTCCCTTAGCCTTCTAGCTTCTATTGGAATTTTCCCTTTATTTCTGAACAAGTCACAAAAAATATTTACAGATTAAATGGTTAAATATCAGGTGGTGAGTAGAAGCATATGGATTAGAATAGGAATAAAAATTGTTACATTAGGTTGAGAAGGAAACTTGCAGCCAACAAAAACAGCATTTTTTATCCAACAAGAATGAATGAGGCTTGTAGAGGTTTTTTGTTTACCAGTTTCCCTGCTGCCAGTTTTTTCTCTTTGGTCATTTGTATCTGTGTGTTTAACGTATCTGTGCTTTTTATGTAGGCACATGTGCATGTAATCTTACTAGATAATGATTCTGATAGCAGTTTATATTATAAAAGATGAGTTGAGCACAGAAAAATATAAACTCCCATTAAAATACACTTCTGTAACTACATCATTTTAAATTTGCAAACCATGGATCAGACCATAGCTTATTTAGGAAATTTCATTTAATTTTCATCTAAAGCAGAAAAGCTTTAATTGTTCTCATTACTATATTTCTGGAATTTATCTGAACACAGAATGCAAAGATTTTTCTTCAAAATTATGTCAAGTTGAATGTTTCTGTTTCTCAAGGTCACGAAAATGTGATCACTATTTTGCATGCTTCTGCAGAAGATACCTATATTAGGGGTTTTTTTAAATTAAAATGAAGGTGGAATAGAAAATGCTTGTATCTGTGACAGACCCTATGGAATATCAGGTGGTTTTTAATTGCTAAGTTTACTACTTGGAAGTATTGTGACTCCACTGTCCCCCACTCCTGAAAGTGAAACCTTAATGTTTTTGTAGTTTTCAGTGTGACTTACAAGTGGAAGGAGAACCCGTTTGCAAAGTTATTAAGTGATTAGTAAATGAATTTGTGGAATGTATAGATGAATAAATATAACTTTTATAAGTATGTTTGTATGCATATACAAGTACATGCAGATATTTGTGCACATACATGCCCACGTAAGTGCACGCACACATGCACATACACCACACACAAGACCTGTTTTTGTAACGTGGTCTGAATGTATATTTATTGGTGGTCTTCTGATCTCCAAATGGCTTGTTTTAACAGTCAGACATTCCATGGAATTATAATTTACTTAAAATAAGAAAAGGCTAGTACCTTGGCTGCATTTGGAGAAATGGGCTTGTAATAATGAAAAAAATGTATTAACGTTTTATGTAATTGAAATAGTTTGCATCCTCTTGGTATATCAGTTCTTTATTAAGTAATAGCTTTGTAATGTCTGTGCTAACTCTTCTATTCATTACCTTGCCTTTTTGGTTCATTTGTATATTTCAGACCTATTGGTTGGAATTAATAAGTGGGGTGGAAAAGAGAACACACAGACAAACAGTTCTGAGGTCACCGTTTCACTCAATTAAAACCAAACCAAGCCATAAAGAAAAAAAGATCCTTATTGCACACTGACAAGTCAGTGGCTTACAACTGACATTATCTGTATCAAAGCTACTGGAGAAGCAGTTTAGCCTTTCATAGTTAACCTCCACAGATATGATTGCAACCAGGTCTTTTGTTTTTTCTTTAAAAGTGTCTTTCAGATGAGCCTTTGTATGTCACATTTTACCCCAGAGTGATTTTTTTTTTTACAGCCCAGTTATAAGTGTTCGAAGTATGATGTTTGTCTTGGAAATACTGACAAGCTGTTAACTAGAGACAAATGAGTAATGCTGCTATGATAACAGGTTTTTAAAAGCTTGTTATCTCTCTCAAGGATGCACACTTAGGTGTAGCACTTTCCTAAACAACTGAATGAGACCATTTTGGTGCTCAGATTATTAAAATTAACAAAATATAATACCAGTAAGTAAATTTAACACAGTTTTGGACTAACAGATGATTTTTTTTCTCTCTCTTTCCATAAGATATGGACAGTTTCAAGTGTCTTTAGAACATTCCACCATCACCCTCATTATGGGTTGAATTTACCAAATAGGGTAGATAAGTAGTTTGTTTTGGTACCTGTTCAATTTTTAGTCTCTCTCAGACTGTTAACAAGTATTTTAGGTTTTGCTCATTTTGGTTGTAGGTTACATGATGTCACCTTGCTTACTAGAAACGGTACTTAAGACCTGCAATTCATTTTGTGTAAGGTATTGAACAGCTATCAAATAACAACTTTTGGTCTCTAGTGACTTGTTACAGATTTGAACTGGTGAACTTGAGGTGAAAGGTTCCACATCCTTTTACCATTCCTCAAAGCCATCCAACCCTTTATTTAAGGGCTTAAAAAACCCCCAAACTCTGAGAATTAGTGCACAGAAAGATGATGACTATTTTAAGGCCTATCGTGAAGGGAAGGGGGGGCAGGCAGAGCTTATGCCTATGTTGCTTCAGCTGCATTGAAGAGGACTTAGCGCAGATGGATGGTGCATTACAAAATGTAACACATAATTCAAGCTGTCAGCTTAATCAGACTGTTTCCAGGAAGCAACCTGTAAAAGAGAAGGACCCCTTGTTTGCTGACCTCTGATCCATAGCCTGCTGCAGATTGTCATACGTTTTGTTTTTCTTTATGTTGGTGTCCCTTCCTTCCCCTTCTTTTTATTATTGTATTCCCTTCAAGTGGCACCCTGGAAAGACCACCCAGAGGGAGTAAAACAATAGGAAATGAGCTAGCCACTAAAATACAGGTTTTGTTAGACTTTAGTGAAGAAAAAGCACTGTTTAACTGCATATGCGATCTCTCTGGTACTATTGTATGTATTAAAAGTCTAAAAACCTGAACTGGATACAGAACTGTTCAGACTTAATTTTTTCATTGTTTGCAAACATTGTTAGAGGTAAACAGGGCTCTAAGTGTATTTCAGCATTGCAGTGGAACTTAGCAGAATTCAGTGAAATTGTATTTCAGCTTTTTATATGCGGGATCATGACCAGTCTTCCAAAATGAACAAAATATAACATGCTGGTATATGTTACAAAAAAAGCCTTGTTTTGGTTACCACACTTCTTAGATAAAGCTTTTAGCCCAGCTGTGGTGTTGCTTCGTGGAGTTCTTCTGTTGAAACTCCTTAACAAAGCAGGCGGTCTGAAATCAAAATCTGAATAGCTATTTACACCGCTGTAAAAGGATTAGCAATGGTCTATTGTTACAATGTTTAAATCTTAATTTGCATCATTATAGAAGTGTAGCTTCATCAAAATCCCTGCTAGGTCTCAGTTATGTTTTTGTACCTGTAGGTGGTCACTAGATTTATTCTGTTAGTGAACGTAAAGGAACCAAATTGCTCAATGTGTCAGTAATTTTAAGACATTATCTCTGGAACAAATTGACTTTGTAATAGCATTAAAACTGTCCAGACTCTTACTGTATATCTGTTCTTACATAGGGTTTTAATATATGCTATGACAGGAAGATAATCTGTGTGTTATGTTAGGCTGTGCAGTTGAAACGTATTTCATGTAAAGCGTTTCTATTGGGCTAACAGGCACGTATTTTAACTGTGGGTGGACCCAGACTGCAGAACAGAGATCTGGATTTGGGAGTATCCGTTTCATTTTTCAGATGCACTCTGCTCTAAGTCTTTAGTTCAGGCCCAACTCTAATTTAATACAATTATTATAAACTCTGCCTGTCATAGGGATATTTAGAAACTGTAAGTCTATTGTATTACTTTTCCTTTGCAGGAAAAATAGTTCAGCAAAAGGCAACAATGATAGTCTTGTAACCAGTTTGTCGTGAAAAGAAACATTTTTGTGACCTTTATCACACAGAGATTTAAAAATCTGTGTATATAATATTCCTTTAGTTCCAAGGAAAGATGTTCTTATCTCTGTTTAAACTTTGAACATTTTATTTTTATCCAGCACAGGCATTTATATTACAGCAAGTGCAGGCAGAATCCTCTTACACATACAAGTGACCTCCAAACAGAAAAAATCAGGGGCTTGTGCTCTCTTTTTTTTTTTTTTTTATCTTTATGGACATGTCCAGAAGAGTGTGCACGTGCAGTGCCTCAAAGCTATTTAAGGCACCACAAATTGCACATGGTGCACATGCACTCATGTGCTACACTGCTAATTTGTAGTGCAGTGCCAAAATTTGATACTGGAAGATGTTCAGGCTCCAAGCAGCCGAATTAGCACCACTGCTGCCCTGGGAGGCCCTCAAGACCCAAGATAAGGCTGGTGTGGCCAGCACAGGTGTTGGCCCCAGCCTCTCCTACTTCATCTGGGTCAGTTTGCCATGTGCCAGAGCGCACATATAGGAGCATGCCTGGGACAAGATGCTGTAGCACAAATGTGTCGCTACTTTTTGTGCAGGGGAAATGCACGCTTGTCTGGATGCATGCTATGAGAGTTATTTTTAGTTTAGAGGTTTCCAGGCCCCAGCTAGCATGGCAGACTGATGGAAGAAGAAGTTAAGTGATGACATCACAGCAGGATGCACAACTGAGAGGGAAAGGGATCTTTGATCAGATTTTAATTTCAACATCTAATTTACATTTTGGAAAAAGTATGAGTCCATTAAACTTTCAGCAACACCACCACTTTAGTGAAAGTAGAAGATCTTACAAAATACACACTCTGAGATTGCTAGCAGGTCTTCCACCAAAGTCCTCATCCTTTCAGAAAAGAGAGAATTGATCATTTTCATATATATTTTTAAAAATAAAATAACCCTGCACAACCAAGAAAACAAGCTTTTAAAATAAGCACAGCTTTCTCAGCCTTTTTAATATGTAATAAAGAAGCAGAGGAGAGATCAAATCTTTGTAGGCCTCTTTTAAAATGCAATACAGTTTCCTTTTAACTTCCTGGGGACATTCACTACTTTTAAAAAATGCTCACTTTTTTGGAACTGGAAGTTTCCCATACTTCTTCACTCTTCAGAGATGGTTAGTGGGGTTATAAGTATGTATAAAAACAAAACAACCCTCCTCATCTCCACTGACATGAATGCCTTCCTTTCAAGCTATTTGTAAGTAAGGAGATGAGGTAGAAAAATACACTTTATAAGTTGGTAAATTCTGGTGATACCTTTTGATCAAGAAAGGCAGAAGTTGGGAAAGTTGAAATTTGATGTGAAGATAAATCTCCATTAGGGTTTATACCATTATTTTGATTTGAGGGGAAAAGGGCTTGATCGTTGAAGTTAAAACATTTGAAAATCGTTCCTGAGTATGCTGGGCTTGCTGTATCACAAAGTCTTTATAAAATATAACTTTTGACCTGTGCTCCTTGTCTCCCTCACTTAAATGTACAAATGTCTAAGAAGCACCTTCTCTGAGCAAGTCCAACAAAACACATTTAGAGGCTGTAGGATGAGTCATTTGGAAGCTGAGCTAAGCTGCAAAGTTAAGAAAAAATTCAGAAAAGTCAGCAGCAGGTTGCTGTTATCACTAACTGTAATTCTAACAATTATAGCAATAATAATTGCATTGCTGCGAGTGAGACTTTCAGAAGTGTTCATTGTTGGCCTTACATTGATCTATTGAAGTTGATGGTAGAAATAGAAATTGTAAATCTAATCCAATAACTTTAAAACTCATTTTTATTAGTTTACCCCAGGCTTCCCAAAAGTGTGCGTTAGAAAGTTTTTTCATTAAATGGAAGAAACAGTATTCAACCTTCTGGATCCCCTTTTATTATTGTCTTGTGCTAACTCATTTTTTGTATTCTTTCCCATTATATATTCAGATTGGGTTCTCACTGATATTTCACATGCCTCTAAGAAATGTAGAATTGGGAAGTGACCCCCTAGACTGGGGGGCTCAAACTCTGGTCTGCTGGCTAGATGTGGCCTATGCCACCATGTCATCCATCCAGTGGAGCTCTCTGTGGGTCCAGAAATTTGGTGGCTGGGGAGCAGTGGCACTGCTCTGCTGCTGCCAAATGTCTCTACCCATGAGGAGCCTCAGGTCCTGTGTGTCAGATGGGGTGGCGCCAGGGCCCTATTGCTGTGTGGGGGGATGGGAGGGGACAGCACTGGGCCCTCATGACCCAATCCTGGCATGTGAGGGCAGGAGGGGGTGGCACCGGGCCCTTGTGGCTCAGTCCTCATTTTGTGTGTGTGGGGGGCGTTGGGCACCAGGCCCATGGGACCCGATTCCAGTGTGTGGGGCAGGGAGGGGTCAACACTGGGCAGCAGGGCCCAATAGACAGGCTTCACACCACTCTGGCCTGTGAAGCCAAAGGGCTGAGCACCATTTACTTAGGCTATCAAATCCAGTTCCCTGTAGCAGATGTTTAGACCAAAATGTAAAGCAACTAACCTTTGTGTTGAAAAATCTGGAACATAGTCGAGGATGCTCTAGAGGCCTTTGGGACTTGAAGCAGCTACACATCCAGCTCTGGTTTGTGTTGCTACCTTAGTACAGACCTGTGAATAGGCTTATTAGCTTTTTGTTTTGGTTTTTTTTGAAAGGCAGAGCTAACTACCCTGGGCTCAGCACCACAAGAATGAGCTTGCTCCTGAGGGGAGCTGTGTTAACTGGTTTATAATTAGACCCATCTGGGGCTCTGCCATTCAGCAGATGTGCCAGAATATTGCTGAATGCTGTGGGAACCTTTTGGGGTTGCGGGACTGGCTGATTCGGGACCAATCTTTCAAATTCAAAATAGAAATCCTATTTCAGGATTTTCTTTTGGGATGCTAGGACACAACCCTGACATTCAGACCTATCCTTGAACATTCAGGGTGATTGGTCACTTCCCCAAATGGATACACACAAAACATTCACTCCAGCTCTTCTGACAGCCACATTTTTTTTTCTCCTGCTTAATATGCCTGAACATATGGAGGATTTTTGGCCCAAAATTTCTTGTTGTGGGGCCTTGAAGGGTGGGGAGGAATGGGCAATAGCATGCATCAAGCCATGCATGCATATGTTTTCAGCCACCTGACTACCAATGTCATTGGCTCTGGGATCCATTGTGTCCTTTATGAAGCTCTTTGACATCAAGGGGTGGAAAGTGGTATGTGAGCAGTAGAGTCTTTTGGATTAGAGATCTGATGCTGGGTTGGGGCGTTGTGTACTGGATTATAATTAAGGATTCTTATTCTTTGTGGACAAGTCTACCAAGGTTTCTAAAAACCAGAACAAAGTACAGTTTTCTGTGAAATTGGCAGGAGCACAAGGTAGTCCCAGAAAACAGGGATGTTTTGTTTTCAGGGACAAATGCTCACCCCAACTAAAAATAAAACACACGCTGCTGCTGTCAAAATATCTAATCCAAAACACGGAAAGAGAGACCACCAGCAGAAATGGGAAAGAATTATTGGAATCAAAGGAAGCTCTTTTTTTGTGTGTGTGGAGCTAAAGCAGTATTTGCCAAGGGATAATTCTCAGTTTTACTAGCTATACAGTGGCAGCTCTAGCACCTTTTTAAAAAGCTGTTATTATTTATGGAGTTGTCTATCTCATATCTGTGCCTTCTCTTACCATATTTGCTTACTTCGTTTTAGGAGTCTGCCTCCATTCGGTCTTTTTATCAAGTGTCTTTAGCTATTTTGTAAACCTGTGTATGAAAGCCTAAAATAAGGATAGAAATCAAAATATTTTACTGTTTGCTCAAAGGCAAATTTTATCTACCTTTGTCTGCCTGACTTTGTTCTGCGGAATTGGGTTTTAACAGCTTTAGCATTGTCTCTTGTCTCTCTGCAGGGATTGTTTATCATTTGAAGGATTCTCCCATTTATTGCAGTTCATAGAAGATTTGGTGGAGAAAGCAGGCCTTGAACACGTGACAGTGTACCAACGTGGAACTATAAGTGCCTCAAAAATGAAGCAGCTAATAAGGTTAATATAGCTTTCAGTTCAACTTGACCATTAAAACTTTAATGTACAAAGCAGAAATTAGAGAAGAGTATAATATATCTTATTTCCAAATCTTCTCTTCTATATTTGCTTGCTTGGTTTATGTCCTCTCATTATAAGGTCCATGAATAAACATTTCTTTATGGTATAACTATGATATGTTGATTAACTACAAAGTTTGGATTTGGTTTGAGTGAGTAATGACTGGAATTTTACCCTGACAACAGGACTGTTATCTTTTGGGGAGCTGGTTGTCTTTACCCTCTAGGTGCCAAGGGGTAGAGGCGGAGACAGAGCTTCTCTCTACATATTACAGGTATTGCTCAATTACCTGGAGACCAGCTACATGTGCAAAGTAGCTATCACATGATAAAAAGGTTAAAGCAGCTATGAAGTTAGACCTCAAAAATGTGTACTAACTTTTTATAGCTTGTTGCTATGGAGCTTTAATTTGTTCATGTAGCAGGGCATCCCCTGCAGCTGGGAGCTCTATCAGCTGATGGGGCTCCCAACCACAATGCCCAGCCTGAAACCCCCAAGCTCTGGGGATTGCAGCTTCCATGATCCCCAAGGCTTGGGGATGCATGAAACCCCTGGCCCACGCTGGGCTCTGGGTCCTGGCTGTATCTCGCAGACAGCTGGGACTGAGTCCCGCAGCTCACATGAAGCGCAGCCAGGACTGAGAGATCCTGCAACTGATGTGTGAGGTTCAGCCAGGACTCGGAGCCACTGTCAGGTGAGGGGACGCTTGGTCTCATCTGCATGTGGCCCCTCACGGCTGGGAGCCCCTTCAGCAAACAGGGCTCTCAGCTGTGGGTGCCTGCTTCTTGCCAATGCAGGGGGAGCCCTGCACATATGGCGTGGCAGGAGGCATGATTGCGTGGATCATGGATTAGATCTAATCTCACCTTTACCTGCATGTGTAGAGGGAGCTAGAGAGACCTCTCCCCAAAAACAGCTCTGTGTGTCTGCACTAACAGCGAACTTCTTGTGTGCTGGTGTTAACAGACACTGTATGACTAAAGTATATCTTCAGGAGCTGTAGACTTTAATTCAGGAAATATATCATTGTTTGTATAGTCTGTTCCATGAGCAAACTGGATTAACCAAACGCATCTTTCCTTCTGAAAGTGGACAGTGATTCTGATGCTAATATGTGGAAATGGCACCAAGAACGTTAAAGGAATTCCTCCTTTTGTTGCCAGCAGAAAAGTGCCGTAAAGGCCAAATGGTAACAAAGATTATGTCTAAATAGTGGGGTCACGTTATCTTGTTCCTGCCTGAAATTTACCATTCAGCGCTCTACTCTACTTTCCTTAGTCATAGAAGCACTGGGGTGAAAGTTCTTGTTGCTTTTATTTTACTAATGGTTGGCTTAATTAATTAAATGCTGCTATGCAAAAAAAAATGTGTGTATTTGTTAGGGCTTTCTTTTAGGGAGTCCTGAGAAGGGTTTCCAGATTAATTCAGAATGCTTTGCTTGGGCAAACCTGTGAACCAAGACCATGAGTTTGTCTCTTATTTCTGCAAACACTTGTGCACATGCTAAATGTTTATGCATGGGGGCAATTCCAGTGACTTCACAGGGATTACTCATTACAGGGATCCTGGTTTTCTGGGTTTAAAAATCCAGAAGTCTCTGATAAAAATCCAGCGCTTTTTCCATGATTAAAGTGAAATGCTACTATATGTATGTAGTTGAACACCATGTTTTACTGAGATCCTTTAAAATTTTTAAAGCAATTTGGAAGCCTACCAGTGTCTCAATTATTACAGTAATATACATTCTAAATACCTGTGTATTTTGGTATTTGATTTTGGCTTTTTTATCATGGAAAAATCAGATAAATTTACCCCTCTTCATTCACCACAATGTGGGTCCAGCTGTGACTATTCTCTTCCCCCCCCCCCGCCCCACTTTGTGGCAGCGCTCATATGCCGTTGCTCCTCATTCCCAAGCTAGAGCTCCTCCAGCCCTGCTGTTGCCCCTCACTCCCAACCTGCAGCCTCCCATCCTCCCCAGTCCTGCTGGTGCCCCTGACTCCTGACCCGCTGCCTCCAGGCCTAAGCCCCCCGTTGTGTGGGGAAGGGGGTGGGTGTATGGGGTGGAGGTAGGGTGGCCATCATAGAGGACATTCCGGTTTTCTGCTACTCTGTCCTCTGTTGATACAAAACCAAATGCGTTTATGTCCTCTATTTTTCTCTTGAAGAGAAAAATAGAGGACATAAAGGCATTCGGTTTTGTATCGATAGGGGACAGATGACAACCGGACTGTCCTCTATGATGGCCACCCAAGGGGGGAGGGTGCCCAATCATAGGCAGCACCATAGGTGGCATATCAGGGGGTCATGGGAGGGCATGTGCCCCCCCCCCCCCGGCAGGCATGGGGCTGCACAGGGAAGGAGCCAGCCTCTGTGGCTGAGAGGGTGGGACTCAGTGAGAACAGAGTGGAGTGGCGAGCCTCATTGCTTCTGCTGTCACTGCTGAGACCCCTGCCACCATGGCCTGGCCACCACCACCACTCCCCTTAGTTTGTTCATGCTGCCGCCATTTCACTTCCCCTCTGGGGTAGAGCTGCAGTCCAACACACAAGTGGCTGGTGGTGGGAGGAGGTGAGGGCATTGTGGCCCCACCCTGGCCCCTTACTCCTCACACTGCTGGTGGCGTAGCTGGCACAGGCGTTGTGGTGGCAGCAGCAATGAATCTTGGTGCCCTGCTCTGCCTGTCTGCTGGGTCACAGAGGCTGCTGCTGCCTAGTGCCAGTTTGGCGAGGTTGCAGCTCTGTGTCCTGCTGTGGGTGGAGAAATCTGGGGGGGGGGGATGTGTCCCCTTATGTCCCCCCCAGCATGTTGCCTATGCCCCCCTGAAGTTACCTATGTCCCCCCACCCCCTCCCCCTGCATAGACTTACCTGCATGGAGCTGTGGGAGCTGCATTCTACTACACTGCCTGGCTGCCACATGCATGTGACACCTGTGCCTATGATTGCCATCTTCCTGCTCAGTTCCAGGCAGCCCCTTGCAGGCTGAAACTCTGCCAGCCTCTAAGGGGAAATTCATGGTCACCTGCATTTTTCTCCATGGCAAATGGAAAACCCAGATCCCTACTCATTAATCAGGTCTGCATTTGTATGGCGCTTACTACAACTTGGATGATGACATCTGCACTGTTTCAGTTTTAGTTCCATGCAGCTTGCAGTGGTCCACAGCTTTAAAGCCATTGTCTCCCAAGTCAAATTCATTCAACTGTTATCTCCAAAAGTAGGTGGTATGTATGTTGCATATACCATCCATAAAGGTGTTGGTGGGCAAAAATGATTTACACAATCTAATCTTGTTATAACACAGTATAAAATTTTTGCTTTTTTAAAACCAATCGAAAGGATGGTTTAGCTCAACTAGTGTTTTATTTCTTTCACTGGAAGTATTTTTTTTGCTGGCGTGACATCATCCACCTCATTAGGGAGTTCATATGTTAAATTTATTTGTAGATTTTTTTTTTAAGTTTTTTTTTTTTCAAAATGCACTGCTCTGTTTAATGTCTTTGTGCAAAGACATTGTCATGGCTGTATTTTGTGCCTAGATTATTTTACTAATTATTCCATAAATCATGAGAACTATTACAGATTCTATATCCAAACCTGTTTTAGTTGTCTGTCTGGGCTTACATAAACATTTCAAGCAGCACCTGTTTTATTTTATAGCTTTTGTAATCAAACTGAAAATTTGAAAAAAGAAGACCTTGAGGCATGTGAAGCAGTTGTCCTTCATCAGCTTCAAAGATTGCTACAAAGCACATTCAATGGATGTCTCTTACCTGAGAAAACACTTAACAACAGAGGTAGAATTATGGATGAAAAGCAAGCCAGGTACCAAACACAAAACTATGTGATAATATGATTAACATTCTTACTTGACTTGTCCAAAATTATTTCTAAAGGTTTATAAAAAGAAAGCAGAATATTGGTCAAACCTACAGTTCATATTAAAATTAAAGAATTCCAAGGGGTGACCTTCACATATTTCAGGGCCTACCATCTGATTTAATGGCTCCAAAAGATCAAACTGAGCATATATGTATAAACTGACCTATAAAATGTGTATGTAAAATATGCTCAATCGAATTCTTTCTCTCTCTCATTTAAATCAAGTATATGAGTGTAATATATGTATTACACACATACATGCATATACTTTTAGTGAGAAGAGCTCATTTGAAACCATTTTTAGATAGATAGATAGATTGTTTATTTTACTAGTCTGTTTTTAAATGAGCTTTTCTCACCAAAAGTTGATGAACCCATCTGCTTTTGTACATGTTATATGTAGAACTTTTTTCTTATAAAACTAAAATTTGTGTTGTGTTTATTGACTTTCATTTGTGTAAATAGAGAACATGGGGCTAAGACCCCTTACCACTTCTAAATGTATTATTAAAAGGTTGTTGTGCCTCCTCACTTAGTCATACTATATTTATTACACTGTGTGCCTGCACAATCCAGAAAGGTAAGTGGAATATCTTTCAACAGGGAAGAAAGTGCTCATTGTGTTGCCTAGTCATTTAGTATAGGTTGTATGCTAAGCAGAAGACTTGCAGTCTCTTCCAAGTGTACCACTCTGGGCTGTGAGATGCTTGTGTTTGAGCAGTAACCACTTTTGTTCATTCAGGAATAGCACAGCTTACTGAGGGCATCCCATCATGTTATTTTTATTGTTTCAGAAGTTAGTGATTGCAAATCAAAATTACAAGGATCTGAAGGTGGACTGGTTGAAACGGTGCTTTTAGCCATATTCAGCCCACAGCCATATGTTTGACACCCTTGGACTAGACCACTAAATGTGATGGAAATTTGTAACTTGAATTGGTCATATCCTTCAGTATTTTTTGTCACTGAAGAACGTGATGCATTCACATTGTCTTTGCCCTATTTAAAAAAAAAATTCTTTGAAGTGTAACAAGATTTTGAATAAGTCTGAGCTTTATACCCTGTGGCCGTGTCTCCATGAGTACACACATGTGGTTTGCAACACCACAGACCTGTCTGTGGCACTGTGAACCACATGTTCTACACATGAAGGCATTCGCTGTGCTGCTAATTTACAGTGTGGTGAGGTTTTTGTGACACCAGGTGATCCCTGTGTCAAAAAAACCTGTGCTATAAAATAGCTTAGCAGCGCAAGTAGTGGCAGCCTGCGCCACCCAAAACTAGAGCCTGGCTGGCCAGAGTTGCACTCTGGCTGCCAGCCAGGCTCCACACCTAGGTCACTGCTGTTGGAGCCCTGGGAGGCCCCCCAGGAATGGCTGCTGGGGCCAGTGTAGGTGCTGCCCCAGCCTCCCCTATCCCACCCAGGACAACTTGTCATGTGCCAGAGCACACATGCAAGGGTGTTCCCAGGGGACAGCTAGCAAGCGGCACAAATACATGCTGTTGCTCTTTGTCCCCAGGCAATGCATGTTCCCGCTTGTTGGGAAGCGCCCAGTGTGCACATTTGTGATGTTAGGCAAAGGTTACAAGTACATACTTGCAGATAGCCTCACTGCTCGTGTGCATGCTGCTCAGTTGGTATCCACTTGAAAACAGATTAACTGGAGAGCCTGTGGGCTGCTTTGCTTCTTAACAGTTTACTTATTGACTACCCTTGAGATTCTTATTTGTCTATCTCCTCACCCCCCACCCCAACAACTCATGCCTTTACCAGCCCATTAAAAAACATTTGTTTGAATATGAAGTCTTACTTTTGCAGACACTGAGTTCTCAAAAATATGCTTGCTCTCTGATCCTGGGTTCTAAGCTTCGCCCTCAGTACTGTTTTATGTCCTTTTAAATTACAGAGTCATTGGTTAAAAAACTGAAATGACCAGTATGCCATAGTTGTGCTCTTTTTTTGGTTCTCCTTTGTGCTCCACGAGTCTTGTACCCTTGTCTGCTTAGTGGCTTAGCTTTAGCAGGAGTCATGTGGCAGATATACCCACCCACGCAATGTGTAGCCTTCTGGTTAGGGCCCTTTCTTGAGAAGTGGAAGGTGTGATGACAGATCCCCTGAGGCTGAGGAGGGTCTACATTTCATGCCTCCATGTTACTGGGTAAGTACCTAGTGACTAGGCTGGAGGTTGTCATTGAATTCAGCCTCGAGATGGGGAGGGAGTTTTCTCCTGTGCTGTGACAGGGACAGCAGCGGCAGTGACTGCTTCTCCTGAGCCACAGTGAGGAGAAGCAGTGGTGGCCAGGTTCTAGTAACTGCCTGCCAGCCAGCCTCTGACCTGAGCTGGGTCATTCCAACCCACAGCCTCCAAAGAGGTTGCCAGCTGTGGGGCACCAGCATGTTGGCTATAAAGTGGGCACTACCACTGCCCTGGAGTTGAAATCAGTGTGCTTGATGTGTTAGACAGATGTGTGTGGGGGGGTTTCTTGCTTACTTTTAGTGTCTTTTCAGGACTGTAGGTGGAGCTTGTGCACCTTCAGTGAACACTGTGAATCAGAAAAGAGCCTAGGTGTGGAAGTGGCTTCTCCTAGTTTTTTGCCATGTGTGCAGGCTTGAATGTAGGCGCATCATGAGCTCTGAGTTCCAAAATTGAATGGTGTGATAAGCTTTGTGTGTGCTGGCAAGGACACTTGGAATGTCTTCAAGGCTTAAGTAGTTAATGTGTACTGAAGTTTCCTTTATGCACCTAATGAAACACTTAGAACATGGCATGAGAAGCTTCTTTCCTGATCTGGGATGGAAATATTTTCAAAATCTCGAATTTTCTCAAGAGAAGAATTTTTTTTTCCGCTTATCTCCATATTTAAGTCAGTGGAACTACTGAAATGAAAAAAGTGTTGCGCCTATGTAAGAGTTTGCTGGGCTGGTGCCTACAGCTGTGTTACTGTTTTTTGAATTCTTCATTTTTACAGTAAATACAGTATGACAAACACACATTATACACTGATTAGTTATACATAGCTTCCTAGGTGCCTAAATTGCAGTGATGGCTGGAAGAACCTTTAGGAAATTCTGAGTTTTGCAAATTGCTAAGTAAATGAACAAACTTAAAGCCAGAGTAAAGCCTCACAAAATCCACATTCTTCATGTACATTGCCAGTTTTGGTAATTTCTGATGATTCCATATAATACATTATTAAATGCATCTAGATTGGCAACAGAGTCATTAGCAGTCATGTGAGTGCCCATAAGAAGGAGTTAGATTCATTTTATCCTAATTTGCTGCAGAAGGAGAAAAAAATTGCCAAGTGAAAAGGGACAAAATATATAGACATAGAAATGTTATTTTGTGCTTTCAAAGAGGATAACACAAGCAGAGTCATTCTTAGGGGTGTGCGGGACCTGGGACATATCAGTCCATGGGGCACCTTGGGGGGTCAGGGTGGTGAGTGGTTTGACCGTAAAGCCGGCAGCAGGCACAGCGCGGCCTGTATGACAATGTTTGTGTGGTGGTCTCCCCTATTTGCCTGCACTCCCCCCCCCCGGGGATGGTGCTGATTACAAGTGAAGCTTTTAGTAGTTACTGCTAGTTCATTGACCATGGAGAACTAAATGAAAAGATACGAATAGTATGGGAGATGGCTGTTTTTACATTTTATTTACTCGCTGTCTGTCATTTTACTTGCATTTGTACTTATTTTCTAGTTCTGATCGGCCACTGGATTTTGCCATGTTATGGGAACGCTTAAGCAAACACATTTTATTCCTGAAAAAACACAATGTTTTGCTCACAGAAGAAGTAAAAGAAATGTTTGGAATTTTGCTGATTTCAGAAAGAAATTCACCAGGTGGCCAGGTGAGCAGTCATGAACATTCAGGTGTTATCATTATTGGTAAATCAGGCTTTGTGCATGTGTGCCTACAGGTCTGCTTCTACAATAGTAGTTCTCAACTTTTTTAGCTGCAAGGCACACTTTCATAACTTCTGAATTTAGCGACATACCGTTTAAAAAACTAATGAATATATTACACAGCTTACCTTCTTGCACGAAGGGGGAGGATGCACTTACCATCTCGCACCCTTTTTCACCCTTAAAAGGATCGCGTGGAGTCCCAGTTGAGAACCACTGTGGTGTAGCCTCGTGTTTGGGAGAGAAGTAGAAAATAAGAAAACCAATTTTTATTTATGAAAAGTTTTTAGCTAACTTAAATGTAGCCTGAAGCAACTAGTAGTACTCCCTGTCATGATTCTCATAGAAGGAAGGGCAGATTTATGTCTTATAGACTAACCGGTGTTAGGGGGTGGGTGAGCGTACATGTATGTGTATGTGAATACACACACTCTCCCCACTCCCATGCCAGCACAAGCTTTGTGAGCTGAAGCTCACTTCACTGGATGCTGTGAAAGGATGTGCAGAAAGTAGAGTATAAGAAAGAGAAATCAGAATTTACAAAAGACAAAGGAAGTGCGGGGGGAGAGAGAGTAGAGAAGGAGATGGGGCAGTGCTGGGAGAAACAAGGAAACAAGCAGTAAACCAAAGAAACAGTCACAAAAAATAATCCAGATAATGAGACACTACACAAAGTCCCTGTTGGCAGTAGATGATGGATTTTGTTAATAGATTCATAGATTGTAAGGCTGGAAGGGACCTCCAAAGATCATCAGGTTCAGCCCCCTGCACCAAGCAGGAAAGACAACAGGTGACTCCAGCAAGGTGACCATCTAGTCTCCTCTTGAAGATTTCCAGGGTAGGCGATTGCACCACCTCTAGAGGGAGCTTATTTCAGTCTGGACACCCTAGTTGTGAAGTAGTTTTTCCTATGTTGAGCCTGAAACAATCTTCCAGGAGTCTGTGACTATTACTCCTAGTTTTCACCAAGGGTGCCCTGGTGAACAGTTGTTCACTGAGCCCTTCATACATGCCTCTGATGTAGTGGTAAGCTGCTACCAAGTCCCCTCTCAGCCTTCTTTTTTTCCAGCTGAAGAGTCCCAGTTTCCTCAGCCTTTTCTTGTATGGCTTGCCACGCAAGTCTCTGATCATACAGGTGGCTCTTCTCTGGACTCTCAAGCTTTACCATGTTCTTGTTGAAGTGTGGTGCCCAGAACTGGACACAGTACTCCAGCTGTGGTCTCACCAATGCCAGGTAGAGCGGGAGAATCACTTCCTTGGTTTTGCTGGAGATGTATCAATTGATGCATGCCAGGGTATTGTTAGCCCTGTTGGGTACAGCATTGCACTGCCGGCTCATGTTCATACTGTGGTCTGTTCTTACCCTCAAGGCTGTACATGTGCAGGGGATTGTTTGTCCCCCAGTGGAACACTTTTACGTTTCTTGAAGTTGAACTTCATCTGGTTCCGGTCCGCCCAACTTGCGAGCCTGTCTAGGTCTACTTGTACAGAAAACCCTCCCTATTTGCGAACTCCAGATTTGCAGGTTCAGATATTTGCAGGGGAGGGCAGAGCCGGGAGGTGGGCGGAGAGCGAGCGCCGGGGACATGGAGGGAGGCAGTGGCAGTGGCAGCATCTTCTCCCCCAGCAGCAGCCACAGCAACGCTTGGGGGGAAGGGGTCAGTCCCCAGGTGTTGTGGGGAAGCTCCGCAAACAATGGGGCGGGGGAGCAGGGGACAGCTGTGGGGTCTGATGGGGAGCCCCATCAGTATTTGTGGATTTCGCTATTCATGGGGATCTTCGGAACATATCCTCCGCAAATGGCGAGGGTCTCCTGGATTTGCAGCCTGTCTTCAAGCATGACCACATTCCCCCATAACTTGGTGTCATCCGGAGACTTGACCAGTGAGCTCTTCACCCCCACATTCAAATTGTTGATGAAAATTTTGAATAGTATGGACCAAGCACCGATCCCTGCAAGACACCACTGGGCACTTCTTGCCAAGATGACACAGATCCGTTCATTAGAACTCTCTGGGTCCTACCCCACAGCCAGCTTCCTACTCACCTGACTGTCTCGCAGTTAAGCCCACTGTCTTCCAGTTTTGTCACAAGAACATTGTGGGATACCAGATTATATACCTCAACTTCTGAAAAGCTTTCAATGTCAACCTCCTCTCTCTTATCTGGATGGCGAGTCACCTGAACATAAAAGGAGATGAGGTTAGTGAGACGAGACCTGCCTGCGACAAAGCCGTGCTGTCTGTCATCCAGAATCCTACCTTCTGCAAGCCTATTGCACATAGACTCCTTAATGAATTTTTCCAGGATTTTCCCTGGGATGGAAGCTAGGCTAATTGGTCTATAGCTACCTGGGTCCTCCCTTCTCCCTTTCTTGAAGATGGCCACAACATTGGCCCTCTTCCAGTCCTCGAGGACCTCCCCAGAGCACCATGAATTTTGGAAGAGATTCACCAGGGGTTCCGTAATTACTTCAGCCAGCTCTTTCCTTGTTGTGTGCTTAGGATGAAAGGTGGTGGTATGAAGGTAGCTGTAGTGGCCAGTTGGTTTCCAGTAGTTGGTGGCAATGTAGTCATTTCAAACCATCACTGTAGTATCTGGGAAATAAATCTGCTGCATGGAGAGTTCCAGAGTTAGTTTGGTGGAGGGGTGCAAGTTGTTAAAGTCTTAGTGAAATTTCTCTAGAGATTCCTTTCCATGAGTCCATACAATGAAGGTGTCATCAATGTACCTTAGGTAGATCATTTAGATGAGAGTGCAACTGTGGAGGAATCAAACTTCAAGGTCTATTATAAATATATTGGTTTTCCGGCGGGGCATACGGTGCCCATCACAGTGCCATTCGTTTGTACGTATAGCGAGTCTCCAAACCTGCAATAGTTGTGTGTGTGTGGACAAAATTGGAGCGTATAATGGAAACTGAAGTAATTTTCTTGTTGGAGATAGTGATCTTTATGGCTTGTAATCTGTCTTCATGGGGGTGGTCTCCGGAGACACGACATCCATGGTAGCCAATATGGCATTAACTAGTAGCTTGTTAGTGGAGGCCAGTTTCTTTAAAAAATTTGTGGTGTCTTTCAAATAGCTGGCATCTCCAGTGGTATATGGCAGGGGTTGTCAACTGGGGGTACTTGGAAAGGGACTAGGGGATACATGCGGGCGGGCGGGGATGGAGTGCTGCCACCCACCATCCTGTGCCACTGCCTCCCAGAAGCAGGAGGGTGAGGGCAAGGGCAGCAGCTCCCCTCTATGGGCCTCATAGGTGCTGCCCAGTCAGTGAGATGCAGTGGAGTGGGGGGAGTTTGCACACAGTGACAGCTGCTGATATCCACCACCCTGCAACGCTGACGTGTGCTATCCCCCTCCCCTGCTGCTCCACCAGAAGTGTACCCAGAAGGGGTACACTCCTTAAAAAAAGTTAAAAACCCCTGGCATATGGGAATAGGATGCAGTCTACATAGTCAGAAACTCCCACCCTGACAGTGCCACTACCAGAGATAATGGGGTGTCCTGAGATGGCCGGTTTGTGGATCTTGGGTATTAAGTAAAAATTGTCTGGCTTGGGCTCCTGGGACATGGAAGCAGTAATCCTCTCCTGGGTTTCCCAAGGTATATCCTGTTCATCCAATTCCTTTGGTACTGTGATTCTTGTAATCATTAATCACTACTATGAAAGCTTAACCTTTTTCTGACTTTCCCTTTCCCATGTTGAAGGCTATTTAGAAACATATTTGAACTTTTGGGAATAAGCTATCCTGGTATATAAGCATCTTTAAACCAATATAACTTTGTCCATACTAGTCGGGCTGCAATACTTGAATGATCTCATTCTAGCTAAAGCAGTACAAAAACTATTTAGATAAGACCTGGGAGAGCTCCAGCTATCATAGTATTGTACAGAGAGACTGGCATTGTATGCGATAAAAAGGTCTTAAAGTTTTAAAATGACTTGAACTCTATCTAGAAATTTGCTGGCTGCCAATTGAGTTATGGACCGCTATTGTTTTGTGCTATTAGCATGATGAGCTACTTCATGAGTGGCATACTTTGCATTCAGCTTCTGAAAAAATCTCCATGCTTAATTTCATATAGAGCATGTTATGGAAAACTGAGCTGTAGACTTTCAATGGCCTGGGACTTTATGCATTTGATTGAAGATTGATTCTCTGTACTTTGATGCACTCAGTCTTCTTTTGTACTTAGGGCCACAGTAAGCTGGCAACAGTGCTTGATTGTTGCTAGGCTTTGGTGTGCACAGATCAGGAGTGAGTAGATAGCGTTTGTTCCCTGGCAGCCATCCTGGGCATAGACCATGGCGGTACTATTGTTTTCACAGAACCTGTGTCTTAGGCCAGGTATGGATGGTTAATTTCTATTGGGTGAGTTGCTGTTCTTTTGGTAGAAGCCAAAAGTGTACAACTGTTCAGGCTTTTTGTCCAGGATCAAAAATGGCCAGTCTGTGAGAAAAATAACCCAGAAACAACTGGAGTTAAAACACTCCCAGGAGAGGTTTCTCCAGTTAGACCTTCTCTGGCTTAGTTCTTTTTGCAGACCAGCAGGAGTAAAGCCAGGGAAAGGCTCCCTGCTTTTCTGAGACTGGAATTACCCTGGTTTTCTTTCCCCCAACCACATATTTAAACAAATGTGCTGTAGTGATACATGGCAACATTAATCACAAGCCCTTGTATTGTCTTGTTCCCTATCCATCATTTTTTCCTAGATTAATAGTTTTTTGACATGATTTATAACTTTTTTTCTTGGTTAAACCAGCCTTCCAGTGCCTGGTATACTACATATATGTGGATAACTTTACACCCTATGGCATCATGTAGGCTTTTTCAACCTACAAGGTTATAAACTAACTCCGTGTAAAGCGAGTTGGCAGTTTGATGGGCCAGATATTGCTCTTGATCTCTTCTGCCACAAATTCAGGCTAAATGTGCTTTGCACAGAGGCTTTGAACAGGAGAAGAAAAGAGAATCTCTCCCTATGCCAGTGGGAAGGTTGGTCTGGGGCTGGCCAATAAGCACTCATCGTTGGAGCCCATGGGCGATAATAGCAGTTGTAGGTCTTGCTAATCCTCTGCAGGGACTGTGCAGGTAACCCTCGTGGTCTTTGTGACAGTTGCACAAGGCTGCAGAACACTGATGGTTCTACCTGTGATTTAAAGTCTTTTGTGCTTGCAGCGGGTCCATGGTAGGCATTTGACCCTAAGTTACAGGCACTTTCCTTGTTCAGCAATTTCTTTTTGCTCAGGAATTACAGGCACTTTCCTTGTTCAGCAATTTCCTTTTACTCAGGAAATAATAATATTTGTAGCTTCCTTTTATAAAGGAAGGTAAGAATCATTCCAGACAGGAAGCCAGATATAGAAAGCTTAAGAGTATGTAAAATAAAAGGGGGCAAAATTTTACTGTACATGGGCTGCTCCACACTGACTGCTGGAATGCATGCCCTTATTCTGTAATAAGGGAAAGCTAACCCAAGGGAGTTTCACTGAGTTCTTAACTGCTCTAGTTTAACTTCTACTTACTGTGAGATAGCAGTGTACACATGGGCACTTACAGTGGCAAAGCCTGCCTGCCTGCCTTCCTTCCCCTTAACCCACAGTAGCTATATCTGTGGGTTTTTTTCTCAGGCCACTGACAGACATTCAGGTACAGGGGTGATGGAACTTGATCTGCGATCCCAACAATTTTGCCTCCTGCCATGCTACACATGCATGACAAGATGTGCAATTTTGAGATGAGGGATTTTGATATCAGGACCCATTTGAGCCCTGGTAAGGACCATACAGCCACATCGTCATTTAAGGCCAGGTTACACTTAAAGACAGGGGTAGGCAATTATGGGGGGCAGCTTACTGAACTTTGGCAAGCCATTGAGGGCCGCGTGACAGGAAGCTGGGGGCAAATATTAATTTTCTTCATTTTTAAGGGGCCCCACAGGCCGAAATAGAATGGCTTGGCGGACCGCACGCAACCCTCAGGCTGCATTTTGCCCACTCCTACTTTAAGAGGCAATTAACTAGTTAAATCACATCTTAAGTGGAACGTGCTGGGATGTCAGAGACCTGAGGAAGGGTACAGTGGTACTCAAAAGCTTGTCTGGGTCCCTCCCAACTGTACAGTTGGTCCAATAAAAGATATTACCCACAAAATCCTTGCTTCTAGTAAATTGTTTGTGTCCATCCTCCTGAGTAAGCTGTTCACTGTCACATAGTAGATCAGTTGCTGGTAAAGGAATAGAACCCAGGTCTCCTGATTCCCAGACCAGTGCCCTGTCCACTGCATGATAGTGTCTCCCCTTAGGGAAAAGTGATTATTTTCGTCTTGGGTATATTTCTTTGCTGCCTTTGAATTATGCATTTCTAGCAAGACTCCTTTGAATGAACCCACAGTGAAATATCTGCCTTTGTACATCACAGAAAAGATCTCTGTCACAAAGGGTTAATCAGACTCAGATTTTAAGTCAGGCTTTTTCCTTGATAGTCAGTAGCTCATAGAGAAAGAAAGAAAAACCTATTATAACTAATCATTTACAAACCTTGTTTCCCACACCTCTCATTTTTTATTACGACCTGAAAAGAAATTAGTTTTCTTGTGTTTTGTGGGGTTTTAAAAAGTTTAAATAAAATAATGTCTGAAATCACAGGATGTGTAATATTTTAGTAAGTTAAATCTTTATTTTCAATTGTAGCTAAGGTAATTGCACATATAAAAGAGAGATAACGGATCTGGTTTTCTGATTTTTCTCTGCATTTGATCCAGTTAAGAAATGTATCTTTGAATTGGTCAAAAATTTATTTACAGCAATTGTTCAACTACACTTGTGGAGTGGATTATAGCAACAGGGAACTTATTTCAGTGAAGCTAAAACACTTGTGATAACAATGAGGAGAATTTGAATAAAGATAGTAAAGAAAAAGGCTTTATTTTCTGAGCTTTATAGCATAGGCATCTTATTGCTCAACACATTCACTGCAGTATATTTGCTGTTATGTTGTACTCTTGGTTATATATGCCTGCATTTTGTGTTTGTATTCTGTTTAACAATCAGGATAAATTCCCTTGAGTGTTTATCCGCAAGATAAATTTACCTCAGAACCCTTTTATTTACAAAGGATCTACACTGGACAATAGGCTACAGAAATAACTTATGTGTATGGGGATAAAATAAAAAGATATCCAATTAATTAAATACAGTACATGTTAAAATTGGTTGGATGGCAGCAGATATATGAACAACCTGCTGTTAAATCTTAGAATTAGAACACATTTTGAGCAATTGTTTTTAGCCTCCATCCAGAAATGCTTAGATTTTTGAAGTACAAACAAAAAATAAACCAAGAAAAATCTAATCAGTTGAACTCCAGAAAGAATCCCGATTCAGATTTCGCCCCTTTCTATAATAATCCTGACTGTTAAGATGAATAGTTTTCAGGATATTTTAAAAAATGACTGCCCTGAGGGAAGGAATCACCAAAAACTACATTTCATCTTGCTATAGTGATATCTTGCTATAATGCAATACTGTTACATTGTAGAAGAATGCATGATACCTTCTTTACACTTGGGTCAACATTCCAAATGTGCTTGTAATCCCCTTCTGGAAAAGCCCTGCCAACAGTGATTTGAGACTGATTGATTTAAATTATCGTCTTTAAATTTACATATATTCTCTTCAAACGCTACAAATTTCCTTTCACATTAGCAACCAGGCTTTCAAGCTGTAGGCCTTATGTTCTTAGGAGCATTGGGCAGTGGCCAGCAGGGTTAGTTTCCCCTGTAACATCTTCAGGAGGCAGATGATAGCCTTCTATTTTGTCATTTTTGTCATCTCTTCTTCCTCCTGTCCCTTAACACTTATGATTTCATAGTTTCATAGTTTGTAGGGTCAGAAGGGACCTGAGCAGATCATCTAGTCCGACCCCCTGCCATGGCAGGAAAGAA
>NW_017728931.1:3895057-3927614 GCF_001723895.1 Crocodylus porosus
AGACAGGAACACGGAGGCAAAGAACTTGTTGAAGAGTTCTGCCTTCTCTCGTGCATCCGTCACCAGCTGCCTTGTCCTGCCCCATAGGGGTCCAGTGTTACCCCAAGACTTCTTCTTGCTACCTATATACTTGAAGAAGGATTTTTTGTTATCCTTAATCCCAGAAGCTAATCTAAGCTCCAGTGCTGCTTTAGCCTTCCTTACCAAATCCCTACAAGCTCGGGTCAGGGAGATATACTCCTCCTTTGTCTCTGCCCCCTGCTTCCACTGCCGGTACACTTTTTTCTTTGCCCTCAGGCCAGCCTGGATATCCACGCTCAGCCATGAAGGTTTCTTGGACCCTTGTCCCACCTTCCTGCACAGAGGAATTGTGTCCTGCTGCACCCGAAGGATAACTTCCTTGAGAAAGGACCACCTTTCCTGGACCCCCATACTAGCTACCTCCTGGGCTCTGAGTGCCTCCCTGACTACTACCCTGAGCCCATTGAAGTTGGCTTTCCTAAAGTCAAGTATTTGCGCTGTGCTAGTTATCCTCCCCACCTTTCTCTGAATAGCAAACTGGATCATTTCATGATCACTGTCCCCTAGCCTCCCTTGTACTAGCACCTCCCCCACCAGGTCATTCCCAGAGGCTAACACCAGATCCAGTATGGCGTTTTCCCTAGTGGGGACAAGTACCTCCTGCACGAGGTGTAGGTCTTGTACGCACGTCAGGAACCTTCGTGAGTGGCTAGACCTGGCCAACTGCTCCTCCCAGTTGATGTCAGGGTAATTCATATCCCCCATGACCGCAACATCCTTTGCATGCTTGGCCTCCCTCATCTGCCTGGAGAATTCTAGATCCAGCTCTTCCTCCTGGTGTGGTGGCCTGTAGTAAACCCCTACCACCAGATTCCTCTCCCCCCACCCTCCTTGAAGTTTGACCCACAGGGTCTCAGTTAAGCCTTTCTCTGGTCCCATTTGGAAGGTAGAACTGGTATACTGTTCCCTAACATAGAGCGCAACCCCCACCCCTTTTTTCCCCTTCCTATCTCTTCTAAATGACCTATAGCCCTCTATGTCTAATGCCCAGTCAAATGTTTCATCCCATCATGTCTCTGCTAGGCCAACCAGGTTGATTTTACTACTTGCAAGCAGGAGAGCAAGCTCCTCCTGCTTGTTCCCCATGCTTCTTGCATTAGTGAAGAGACACCTTAATCCCCCTGTGGGAGCCCTGGGCACCCCCCTTCCTGAGAGACAACTGGTCCCTTGGTATATACCTGAGCTCTTGCCTGGGCAGGTCCTACACCTGGTTGAATTGTCTCTTGCTCCTGTGGATCCGCATCCCCCAACTAACTTAGTTTAAAGCCCACCGGAGGAGGTCAAGTAGCCTGTAAGAAAACAAACTCTTACCTTTGGGGGAAAGATGGAGACCATCATGCCCCAGGACACCCTCTGCTCTGAAGTGCAGGTCATGGTCCAGGAAGCCAAATCCAGCATGATGACACCAACTCCGGAGGCGCCAGTTCACTTCATGGATACAGGCGCTCTGCCACTGACAGCTTCCACTAACCGGGAGGAGGGACGAAAAGACCACCTGGGCCCCCAACTCTCTAAGCTTGGCCCCCAGAACCACATAGTCATCTGTGATCTGGTCTGGACTACTCCGGGCCGCATCATTGGTTCCCACATGGAGGAGGAGCATAGGATAGTAGTCAGAAGGCTGGATGAGGTCAGTGATCTTCTTTGTGATGTCCCCAGTCTTGGCTTCTGGGAGACAGTACACTTCCCTCACATTGGGGTCCTTGCGGTGGATGGGTCCCTCCGTTCCTCTGAGGAGGGAGCCCCTATGACGATGACCTGATGTCTCCTCCTCTGGGTCACTGGATGATGCTCAGGAGGTACGGATGCCGGCTTGTTGGTTGAGAGCGTGGTTTCCTCCTTCCTCACGCCCAGTCTCCTCCAGCGCTGCCACGGCCGCATACCTGTTCCCTAGTTGTACTGGGGTGACAGTTGATGCAGCTGCGTGCCAGCTGCGATGCCGCCTGGTCCTGGAGGTGATCGTCCTCCATTCGCCTCCTGCAGACTCGTGGGTAGTGACAGCCTGAGGGGACAGGCCCTGCAGAGAGAGACTCAATTAACATTGAACACCTTCAAGAGTAAACTGGATGCTTATCTTGCTGGGATCCTATGACCCGAGCTGATTTCCTGCCCTTTGGGCAGGGGGCTGGACTCGATGATCTTCCGAGGTCCCTTCCAGCCCTAATGTCTATGAAATATATATATATTTCTGACAAAAATATTCATGCTTGGCTGTGCTCTTGGGGAAACAAAACAAAAAAACCCACATGGTTTAGGGCCACGAGAAAAATAAATAGTATCAAACAAATGTGATCTCCTTCTTTGACAAAATAACTACTTGGGTGGATGAAGGAGGGAATACTGTGTGTATCTTGACTTCAGCAAGGCTTTTGACAAGGTCCTACTTGACCTTCTCCTAAACATTTTGGAGAAATGTGGGCTAGTTAGAACTACTACAAGGTGGACAGATAGCTGGCTCAATAACTGTAAGCAAAGGATAATTATTAATGGGTCCATGTCAGAGTGGCAGGAGGTTTTGAGTGGATTCCCACAGGGGTCTCTTCTGGATCTGGTGCTGTTCAAAGTATTTATTAATGATTTAGATCAGTGGTTTTTAACCTGTGGTCCACAGAATCCTGGGGGTCTGCAGGTTTGCAGACAACATGAAACTGGGAAAGACTGCAAATATGGAACGATGTAATCCCAATTCAGAAACATCTCAACAGATTGGAAAGTTGGGGTACAGCTAATGGAATTAAGTTTAATAGAGACAAATGCAAAGTGCTACACTTCAGACAGAGCAATCAAAAACAGAAATATAAAATGGGTGACACCTGGCTGGATGGCAGCTCTATGGAAAAGAACTCGGGAATCTTGGTAGATGACAGACTCAGTATGAGTCTGCAGTGTGATGCACCTTAACAAAAGGTGAATGCGGTTTTGGGATAGAAGCATTAGGTGCAAGATACAGGAGGCAATAGGGCTGATTAGGCCTCATCTAGAATATTGCGTACAGTTTTGGGCTCCATGTTTTAAAAAGAACGTTGAAGTTAGAAAGTGTCCAGGGGCAAGTGACAAAGATGATAAAGAACTTGGAAAGCAATTCATACAAAGAGAGGCTGAAGGAGCTAGGCATGTTCAGCTTGCAGAAAAGGTGCTTCAGAGGGGATATGATAGTGGTCTTCAGTTACTTGAAGGGCTGCTGCAGAGAGGAGGATGCAAACCAATGGCTTGAATTTGCAGAAAAGAAGGTTTAGATTAGATATCCAGAAAAACGTATTCACTGTTAGAACAGTGAGGCAGTGGAATGGACTAGCTAGGGAAGCTGTGGACTCACTATCACTGGAGATGTTCAGGAAGAGGTTGGACATCTACTGGCCAGGATAATCTAGGTGTAGCTATGTCTGTGTTCTACCATGAGCATTTCCATGGGCACTTCCTCTGCTTCTAGGCTTTGCTGGGTGCCTCCCTCCACCCCCAGCTCTTTTCTACTATATGTGTCAGGGTTTTTTTAAACTTTCCCAGAGGCATTGGGTGTTGGTTACAGCCAAGTCTGGGAATTTTGATAGGTGTGCCAATGCTGCTGCTGGGAAAAATTTTTTGAAATAAAATTAAAATATAGTACATGTTATAGTAGTTATAGTAGATGCTGGTTTTTAGCATACAATTTGTTTTTTTATCCAGTTCCAAGTTGGCAAGCTCCCCCCACCACTCCCAAAAGGAGTACTTTTGGGGGCAAGGGGAAGGACTTCTGGTAGCAAAGGTCAGGGGGTAGGGGGTGGGATTTCCAGTCCCAAGATGGCAATCAGTTGGTAGGGCACATCTCAAGGGGTCTTGCAGTCCTCAACAGCTCACTGAAAGTCATTAAGCGGTCCTCCAGCCAAATAATTGCCCATCCCTGGTCTTGCCCCTTTCCTCAGGGTCAGACTGATCTCCATATTTAGGGTAGGAAGGAATTTTATCCCATGGTCAGATCGGGATAGATAGTAGTGGTGGGGTGTGCCCTCTACCTGGGACTTCTTAAGTGTATACTGACAGCATTTTATAGAAGGGTATTGGCTGCTGTGGTTCCCCTAGTTTACGCGTGGCAGGTTAGGGTGTTAGGTCTGTGTTGTATCAGAGTTGATGGTAGGCTTATGTAGAGTTTACATAAGGGACAGGCAAAATATGGTCCACGGGCTGGATCCAGACTGCCAGGCAATTTCATCCAGCCTGTGGGTGCCCACCAACTAATTGTATCCCACCCTTCTACGTGGAAGGGCCCAGTCCAGCTTCTGGGTGGAGCTGCTGCTGCGCACAGCTTCTAAGTGGGGCTGCTGCTGCCACTTCTGTAGCTGCCAGGGGACCTGCTTGGCATCCTCAGCATCCACTGGCTGCTCCTCATCCCTCTGCTGCACCGTTCACTCTGGACAGCAGGTAGGGAAGCAGTGGGGGCAGGGGAAGAGGGAGCTGCACCTGAGCGGGAGCATGGGGCTGGGGTTAGCGGGAGTGCAGAGCCCGCACCTGGGGGGGCAGCAGGAGCATGGAGTTTGGGTGGGCAGTGTGAGGGCGTAAGGGAGAGTGGAGGGGTGGGAGGGAGTGTGGAGGGGTGTTTGGAGCCCACACACACACTCCTCCACCCCTCCATGGTGCACAGCTCCCACCGGTAATGGCATTCGCAGCTCCAGCCAGTGCTGCTTTTGGTGGCAATTAGCACAGCCAGACAAAGCCGCTTCTATCCCTGCAGTACACATGCAGCTCCTGGCACTCATGCACCACCAGGGGAAGCCCATGTGATGGAGCCGACTGTCTTCCCCACCCCAGATCCCAGGACTCTGCTGGGAAGTGGTGGTGGGGGGGGGGACTTCCCTCCACTTCTGGTAGTGTCCTGGGACCTCCGTGGCAGGGAGTGGGAAAGCACTCAGCTCCATTGCACAGGACTTCCCCCAGTAGTGCACGAGCGCTGAGAGCTGCACATGCACCTCAGGGAGCCTTGTGGAATAGAGGTAGGCTGGCCTGGCTGTGCTCCTTACCACCATGTGCAATGCTGGCTGGAGCCATGTGTCATTGGGCAGTAGTGTTTGCAAGGGCCCTGAGTGCCTGCCACCTGCTGCTGCTGATGTCACCTGCTACTGCTGCTGCTGGTGGCAGGGGCCATGGGAGGGTTCCCACACCTCTCCCCCCACCTTCCCTGACACCCCACAAGCCCATGCCATCCACACCTTGCTTCAACAACCCCCTCATATACACCCCTCCAACATACCCTATGCCTCCCCACCCAACCATACACACACACACCAATCCCCAACCACACCCCACATTTTTGAGTTATGATGCAATCATATCTATATACACTATGCAAACAAATCACAAAATATTTTTTCTAGTAAAATTAAAATATGTTACAGTAAGTGTTTGACTTATACTACAGTAAAAGCTTTGGTATTTGGCACCCACGGGGAATGGAGGGTGCCAGATAACAAAACATGCCATTTAACTGAGCAGCCTGAACAGGCATCTTTGCCTGTTCAGGCCACCCCTCCTGTGGGCCCCAAGGGACAGGGAGGGGGGACCTGTGCAGGCTCCTATGCCCCGGGCCATGGGGACTTGGCAGCGCAGGCTGCTTTCCCCCAGCATGAGGGCTCCATGGTGGGCACTTCCGGTTTTACTTTTCCCTTACAAGCTGGCATGCCAGTTAGCAGAACATGCCGGCTTGTAAGGTGCTGGATAACTCAGCTTTACTGTATATGATTTGGTTTTTTTTCTGGTTCCAAGATGGCAACCCTCCCCTCCCAAAAGGAGTACTCTGGAAGGTAAGGGGAGGGACTTCTGGTGCCAAAGGTCAGGGGTTAGGGGTGGGACTTCCAGTCCCAAGATGGCAACCAGGGGGTGGGGCATCTGTCAAGGGGCAGGGCCACCTTTGTGGCCCTCAACAACTGTCAGGTCTGTCAGGCTGTTTCTTGGTGGTCCAGGTTTCAGCCCTTAGTACCCTCAGAGGTCTTATTGGAAGATACCTGATGGGAACTCATCCCATTTTATCTTGATTCTGAACTATAAACACAGTGTTTAATTTTCATTTAATATTTTCACATGTGGGTAATATTATATGCCTGCTTTAGTAGCGTAAAGTGGTTGCAAGTAGCACTCATATATTGTATCTGATGAATTGCTTGAAACCAGAGATGAACTTCCAATTGGGAACGAGTCTATCTTTTCAACAATAAAAATATTTCACAGCCCAGACTATAATACATATTTTAATGTTTAAAGAAAGGGTTAACTTATTTTGTGTGTGTGTTGGCTCATTTTGATTGGTTTTATGTATAGGAGTCCTGTAGATGAGGTTAACTAAAAAAAAAACAGTGAAAGCGATTTCCTTTAAAACTCAAAAACTACCATTCTAGTCTAGATGAATAAATAAGGTATTTTAAAAAAGTATGTGAATAATATTTACCTATGAGCCCTGTGTGCTTCCAGTGGGAGCCATTGTATTCTTTCAAGTAAATATATAATATAATCATATGATTATTTCCCTGAGACACTATTCTAGGTCCTCGAAGGTTGCTTCATTTATTGAATAATTAGACCAGGCGATGGCAGTCTTTTAGAGTAGGGGGCTAGTTGCTTGCAACCCAGACTCCTGCCCCCACTGGCAATGGTAAGCAGCTCCCGCTATGCTTGTTGGTAGTGGAGGGCTAATGTGAGGGAGAGAGCAAGAAGGGCTGCAGAAGGGGGTGCTGTAGCACCTCCCAGTGTGGAGAAGGGGGATGTGCCAGGTTGAGTTGTGTGCTGCTGATCCCCCATGCCACCACAGGCTGAATCTTATAATTTTGCGGCCTGGATTTGATGCGCCGGAAAGGTTTCTAGGTTACTGACCCATGAATTAGACTATTAGAGCTATGTATTTGAGCCTGGTCCAAAACCCGGTTGAAATTAGTGGGAAGAATCCTGTTAATTTCAGTGGGCTTTTGGATAAGGCTGTTCAATTCCAAGTACTCTGAGTTGTGCGTGATTTTAGTCAGTAATCATTCTTAATCATTCAAGTTAACTCATCCTATGAATGGCCTGCCATCCAAAGTGGAGGTGGGGAAATACTTTAAAAGCTGTTTTGTTTATTGACGGCATATAAGATATCATATTGCATTTTCTTTCTGATTGATAACTCAGAGGTAAGAAAATACAGATGATTTCTGGAAAATGTATTGCTAAAAAATTCTTGTAAGTACCCATTCACAATTTAATTAAACTATGAAGTAAGCTAACTAATTTTATTTGGAGGTAATTCGGTATCTAGCAGCCAGTATCCTGGGAAACGATTACATTGTTAAGTTAAAATTAACTCACTCTTTGGTGAAAATATTTTTGCTCTGAGACTAAAGATAATGGGGCTGCAGTGATTTTTATTTGTATTTTTTAATGCTGTAGGCTACACCGTTATTGAGAGAGATCTTTCCAGAAGAGTGTGAAGATAGGTCATCTATTCATAGTAATGAATCATCTTACAGCTTGCCATCAATTCAGAATGACAATGGTGAAATAAAGCAAGCAAAACATGCTCTGTGGCTTGACAACACTGGTACAAGGGAGCAAGGTAACTAATGTTAAAAGGTCTGTCCACAAGAAAAAATGCATTCATAGTTATTGTCATTTTCTGTCTCCAGTTATATTTTATAAAATGTAGCATGGCAGTCTGTAGGAAGCTATGTATGCAACTCAGGTTTAAAACATATATTTTACATTTTTTTATGAGCAATAGAACCTTCTCAAACATCCACTAGGAGTAATTATTTTTGCTGTTCATTTTTTTAAAAAAATGAATGTTTCTTATTGTGATTAGGTTTCTGGGTTTTTTTCTGTTTTAAATGTAAATTGGAAATGTAAGCACAATGGTGACTATTAAGTGTGTGTGTTTTTGTACACAGATTGTGTGTGTGTGTACTCCTGTATTTGCATATACTTAATAGCCATCATAAATATAAATAAATATGTATATAAAGAAAATATGCACCTATCATTTGTAAAACATACATATGCCCTGTAAAAATTAAGTATTCTTTATATACGTGGGTAAAATACACTTTTGGTTTTTATTTTTGAAAGTAAAAAATTCATACCAAGGAGGTCATGCATTGTATTTCCAAAATTAGAAAGTTGATATGTTTGGGGAAAATCAGGTTAATTTTGTTATGTAAAGTAAGTACCAGAAGTTATCCCATTTCCATGACTAGAAGATGGTAACTTTCTCAGTATGCTTTCAGAACATTTTTTATATCAAAGTCTAAGAAGGGACAGGCAATTAGGATGCATGCTCTACACACAGTAGATAACTGTAAACAAACTGATTTAGGTCTCCTAAATTCATGCTACTTTTATCCCCAAGGGAGATAAATACTTTGATTTAAACTAATTAATTTTTCAGGCTTGGTATAATCTATAATATTGCTGTCAAACTATTAAGTAAGATATAGAGTCACAATTTGTTTGTGTTTTTTGTTTGTTAAATCTCATTGGGACTTAAATAATTTAAGATATTTGGTTAGGTCACTGGTTTCTCTGGAGCTGCACAGAGACACAGTAACATCATATATAACTAAAGTTCACAGTAGGCTCCTCTTTTAAGAACTGTAATGGACAGTTTAGATCAATAAACAAGAGATAACAAAAGTGAAATATTAAAGGGAATAGGGCTTAAAAGAAAACAAACCAGTCTGATCATTGTGACTTTGAAATATGTTTCATTATTGTGTGTTCACATACAGAAATCACAAGCTGGTGTGAAGATGAGAGCAAGGAAGAAAGCTTGGTAGAAAAGATTCCTATTACAGGTAAAAGTAATGGCTGCATAATAACCTCAAATACAGTATTCGACTTTATTATATAATCAAAACATTGCATTTTAGTGGTTTGTGAATCCCACTAATAGTGAGTAAATTCAGCTACTACATACTGAGCACAAAGATTAAACATAAGATCATAAAGTACAAGCTTACGTTAACATAAACCAAGATGGAAAATAACAGTGCCTATTTAATTCCTTATAATCATGTTATACATTTAAACCATGTGAATATCCTCTGTCATTTAGCCTTTCAGGTCTTAGTATCGGTGTTACAAAGGTCAGTCTCCATGGGGAAGATCCAGTAATTATATGGCAAACTACAGATGTTTCTGATTTGATTCTTTTCTTTTCTGTAGTAATTGAATGTGTATCATTAGAATAAGACCAGAAAAAACTGTGCTAGACAGGAAGCTGTGCTTGTGCCTCCATTACAAAAGCTGGCTGATAATTTAAAAATTTTAGCAATAAGGTTTTATCAAGACCTGTTAAGATCTCCCTGTAGCAGATGTATTATGCTTGTTTAGATGGAACCTGGGAAATGCTACTTTCTAAAAGTATCAGTAGCATGTATTAGCATTCAGGACAGAACTCTATTTTTGTAATGAGTCTCAATTTGCTACTAACTCCTTTTTGTAAAAGTGGTTGACTGCTTCATTATAAATTCAAATATCTGGCTAAATATTCATGCAGGTGTATACGCCATGACATAGAGGTGCTAAGGCATCTGCGTGTGTAGTATTTATTCGTGGGGTTCTGTTTTCTGTAATTTTTTTTTAAAGTATTATTAGAACAATTCATGAACACCTTTTTTCCAGATTTGTTTTTGGGAACCCAGTTTAGAGAGCAAATATAAAAATTGGCTACTTGCATTCCAGAGTTTTTACCTAGACAGATACTTCCTTTTTTTTATGGAAAAAAAAATTGATGTGTACCATTTTATCATGTGACATTTTCCCTTTTGTGTTCTCCAGTCTCAGTTTGTTTTTTAACATGTGGTTTGCCTTGCATATAAACAGATTTGTATATTTGTTTTTGTTTAAATAGTTCTTCTTATAGAGTAAACATGTAGCTTCAAATGGCAGATGGATTTCAAAAATTAATCTGAAGATAGTGCAGGTTTTTTTGTTGTTTGTTTGTTTGTTTGTTTGTTTGTTTTTAACTATAAGGATTCGAGTTCCTGGTTTACTTTTAAGCCCTAAAAGGACATGTCTACACTTGCATTAATGTGCCATTGCTATGGCACATTACGTTTAGTACTTTTAATAGGTATAGGTTCCCCTTGCTTTATGCGGGTTCTGTATGCACGAATTCGCTCTTATGCAATGAGCCTTTTTATACCAAAAATTTGTTATATACGAGGTAAATTAACTCTTATGTGATTGGTGTGGTGGAAGCCCGCAGTCAGCTGGTTTGTGCGGTGCATTGTGGGCTCATGCACCCCACTTCTTCCTGGCAGGTAAGTCTGTAGGGGAGAGGGTTTGGGGGGTGCCTAAAGATCGAGACCTCCATGGTAAGGGAGGGCGTGAGGCACAGGCAGGGGCAGAGGCTGCAGTGAGTGGGGCCTTGACTGGGCCAGGTGGTGGGACAATCAGAGCCTGGGCAGCTTGTCCAGGGGCTTTGGGGGGGGCCATACCCCCGCGCCAGTGCTGCAGCATGAGGTTGGCACTGCTGTGAAGTCCCCAGCCCAGGGACAGCCTCCCACCAAACTCCTCTGCAGCACTGGCTCCTGCAGCCCAGTCTGGGCTGATCTGGCCCTATCAGCACAACACCCAAAGAGCTGTGAGCCCTGAAGTTGCCTGGCAGCAGCGCCCACAGCCGCTGCTCAGGGCAGCTGGTGCCCATGCTTCTGGAGCTGCAGCTGCTCTGAGAGCAGTTCATGGGTCAGTACAGTCAGGGTCTTGGAACATATCCCTATTTGTTACATTGTAAAGTGGATTCCCTTTATGTGAATTTGAGTTATGTGCTGTTTTCCAGGAATGCATGTACAGCATAAAGCAAGGGAAACCTGTATTACATAATTGCGCAGTAGCAATGGTGCATGGTCTTTGACACTTAATGTGTAGTAGATTAATTCTATTGCGCATTAGCACAGTTTTTTCTGTGATAGCACACAGAATTAGTTTACTGTGCATTAAATCTCATGTAGAAGCACCCAGAATTTAAGGAGTGTTGATCTTCCCCAGGTAATGACATCAATAGTAATTCTTCAGGGAGAACAAGGAAACCATGCTAAACTTGGATCTTAGTAGTTAAATAACCTTTGAGTGAACTCTTTAGCTTATTTTTTTTTTTTAAATTTTAAGCTACATCTATGCTTTCCTAAGGTCATGAGATTTTAAATGGTTTTTGTACAGTAGATTCCACTTGGGTACAGGTGTCCTCTGACTACCTTCCCATTAAAAGGTTGTCCTAATTAAGGCCTCAATTTTTGCATTCTGCTGGATTCTGCAGAAAGAAGGGCAGAATGGAAGTATTAGCACTCTGCACTCCAGGGGGTACTGGCTAGGTTAAAGATCAGGCTGCTCTGCTACAAATACAGGCTGCAAAGAATATATCTCTTAGTGCAAGCATCCAACCTCCTTCATCCATATATTTCTCACTGATCATTAGCCACGTTAGACTCAGTGGAAGTACAACTGTTAACTCTTCTTGTTTTGTTAGAAATGTCAGAAACGTTACATAATCAACATTTTAATGACCTAAATGGTGTGGGGGGGAGAATTAATTATGTTTAAATTCAGATCATTCTGTTTGCTACCTTGTTTTGTACTTCAGTTCCAGCATGATTTCAGCAACTTGTACTTGTCTCTAAGCGTAAGAGATTTTCATGTACTGTTTGAAAGCTATGTTACTTCGTTGATGTGCTGTTCATCTTTAAGCCACAATCTGCTACCAATTTCCATTACCCTCTGTGGGTTTTCTGACCACCTTGATGATAGTCTTTTAGAAAAGTACCTGTTGTTCACTTGTCTTTCCACATATGCTTTTATATACTTTTAGCTTTTTGGCCCTGTAACACTGAGCATACTTGATGCCCAGATTAGTCTTTTAATTTGGAGCTTTTTGGTGAGAAGCCTGTTTTGGGCACAGACAAACTTCTTAAAATTGTTATTGTTTGCCTTTGTCACTGTTTTCCTATTTATGCTATTCCTACTGATGTTAAGTTTAATGTATCCAGGGTCAACATATATACTCCCAAATAGTTCTGTTTTCATTCTTTTGCTCCAGAATGTTTTCTTCCTCATTTGTCACCCATAAATGAGGAAGAAAAGCTGCCCTATGGCTTCAAGAAGTATGAATGTGGCAGGAAGCTGAGTATGAGAGCTGTAGATGCTGTTTTGGAGTTGAGTACAATCATGGGTGCTGGAAGTCATGCACAAATACCACTTTTTAAGTGTAGCACCCTAAGGGACGTCACCTTTAAGCCACCATAAAATGCTTTATGAAGACACAAAGGCCAACCAAACATATCAATGCACGTTGTTGTGCCACAAATGCCCAAAATTTGTGTCTGCAATATGACTTTGTGTCACTTTTTTGCATCTGTTTGCTTTAAGGTGGGCAAGTACAGGCAGCCTGGAGATGCCCTCATTCTCCAGCTGCCCTGGGCAGGGGCTTCCAGGGCCTAAGGGACTCGATTCTGCATGCCTCAGGTATTCCCATTCCTGGGGTATGCCAGGCCATTCCCTTGAAAGCCCAGGAGTACCTGCTCAGGTTCCCCCATTTGCAGAAGCATGCCCTGGGAATTTCTCAGCAGGGGTTTCCCTTGTTGCCTGTCTTGGTGCTGCACCCAGACCTGAGGAATATCTCTGCAAATGGGGAAACCCTAGGTTTCCCCATTTGGAGATATGCACCAGGTCAGAGCACAGGCCGGGCACTAAGGCACATAGTTGATAGCCCAGAGGTCACAAGTTCTGAGGCTATAGCAGAAGTACTCACAGTGTGGCCTGTCAGATTCCAACAAAATCTGCAAATTCTGCTAAATACCTTGTCACAAGAACATAAAAAAGAAAGGGTTAAGGCAGGTTCCCTAGCTGTGTGTCTCTGTAAACAGCCAATCCTGGGGTTCTCTTTTTCACCCAGCTTGTATTAGAAGTGTGGAACTCATTGCTGCCAGATGCTGTGGAAGCTGACAGTTTAGGCAGATTCAAAAAGGGATTGGACAAATTCTTGGAGGAAATGTGCATCACAGTAGCTATTGAGCATGGAGTTAAGGGTACAACTTCTGAGTCAGAACTTCCAGGATCCTAGATCTTAAATGCTGGATGCTGCAAGGGAGACTGGAACAGTGGAAAAATCTCTGGTTAAACCCTGTTCACTCTCCCTTTCAGCATCCACTCTCTGCCGCTGTGTGACACAGGATATTGGGCAAGATGGGCATGTGGTCTGACCCAGGAAATGGCAGTTCTTATGTATGTTCTTAAGATTGACAAGTGTCTGCATGAAATGCCCATTTGAAGCAGGATTGCTATGACTATCCGTCCCTTCTTTCTTGAGTTTGATGGAGGAGTGTTGAAAAACACCTTATCTCTCTCCCCTTGTCCTTGCTATCAGTGGGGAAAATTTAGTTTGGAGATGCTTCCAGTTTTATCTCCTGCACCCCACACAAGTGTTTTGTCAAGGCAGCTATAGCCCAAAGGCGGATCAGCTGAACTCTCTTAAAATCTTGAACTTAGATGCTGGGATTTTTGGTTCTTTGTGAAGCATACCAAAGGTGTGAAATACAAAGACTGTCAAATTCATTGTTTGGTTGTACTAGATTATCAAATCCATTGTTTGGTTTTACTGTTTGAAAGACTCATTTATATCTTAGGAGCTATCTGCAGCTCTTACTGAAGAGTGAGAAATGTTAAATCTTTAGCAAAGATAGTAGCCTCTCTTCCTACAATGTGTTCACGTCTTAGACTTAAATAGATGTTAACCAAGGTATAAGGAGTTTGAAGAGAAAAAAAAGACCCATCTGTTCCAGTCATCAAGTTCCACTTGTTTGGCATATTTGAATTTCAATGTCTTTCTGTTCTCCAGGTCTCTTTATAGTCTTTGTGAAAAAAATAGCAGGCCAAACTTGACCTCCTAATATAAAAATACACATGAAGAAAACTTAGGCCACATTTGTACATCATAAAGAAACATGAAAGGGCATGAATCCAATTCTGTTTTCCTTTTAAGGTCACCTTTAATGAGCCAGTTGCCCTGTCAACACTTTTCTCAAGCCTACATATCTTCCTTGGAGAAGTCCCTTTTGAACTTGAAGTTAAAAGGTTCTTGCAGCTCCACTTGGAGTGTATTAATAAAGGCATTAATAAATTTACTCAACTTTTTCACTTGATTTGACATCTGTTTATTAGGAACCACTGTTATAAAACGGTTCACGTGTAAATGACTGTCTGACTCTAACCTCTTATTGTTTTGATCTGGTAGGCCTGCAGTAGGATGGTCATATCTGTGTCATCTAATGTGAACAAACTTTGGCAGCCAGCATCCCAAAAGTTTCCATTCAGAATCTGTGTGAGGCAATTGTTCTTCCTGCTACATAGAAGAAACTTTGGATATACTGTTAGTTGTGACTTCCGGGCGAGTGTTTGTGTTTGGAGCCTCATGTGATGCTGAACTTTTAAAATCATCTTTCTAGAGTTTTTCTTCCCTGCCTGTTAGCATTTTTTGAAGGTTTTAATGTGTTTTGCTCTTCAAAGGAGTATGTTATTTTAGCATTTGACTGCTAATGCTTCTGATTATAGTGAGATCTCATTCCTCTCTTCCTTAAATCAAGAATACTTTCAGTTTGTTTTATTGAGCATGTAGGTGCCTTTGGACATCGTTGATTTCAGAGTTTAACTAGTGTTCTAATTCTAAGATTTTTCAACTATTTTTTCTCCAGAAAGTGAATTCTGAGATTACAGTATATTTTTGAAAAGGGAAAATTATTTACCTGTAACCTTGTTTATTTGATGTTATAGAAATGGAATTGAGTTCTTATAAAATGGTCCAAGGTTGACAGCCTTCAGATCTGCTGACAAAGTCAGTAGAATACAAGTACCCACTGGGAAGGTCACCCGTAGCAATTTTTAGGGTAATTAATGCTTGTCTTAACAGTTCTTTGGAAACTACTTGAAAGTGCAATAATTGGTAGCAGTTGTAATGGTGAAACATTACAACTCAGTGTCTGAGTTCCTCTGACTAGAGACCATCTTTTATTTTATGTTCCTTGGACCATTTATTAATATTTACTATAATATAAATAATAACTTCATTAGGATAAGCTGACTTGTGAAATTTGCAGCATTACATTTTTCTTCATAATTAATTTCAAGAAATTGTTAACTTTGAAGTCTGGTGACAATTGAAACACCAGAATTGCTGACTTTTATTGTTGATAAAAGCATACAATGAGAGGAGAAAGGTAATTGTATCATAGAGATTCTTTGTGAGTGGAATCTCATTTGGGTGTCTCAAGCAGAGATTGGTATGTGGACAAAGCTCATAGAAACAAAGTGCATTTTTTCTCTCTGATTTATTTATAGAAAATAGTCATACCCATTTTCAGCATTCAGTTTTCTTTTAGTCTCCTTTCATCTGATAGGTGTCCTTTCCTCTAGTTGATCTTCTCTGCATCCCATTTTGTTTGAATTCATCTCCCATGAAGATGGATCACAAGGACTATATGTAGTATTCCAGATGTGATCTCCCCAATGTTAATACTTCTCTGTCTCTACTGTAAATGCTTTACCTGATATTTCTTACAATTTAATTTACCATTTTTTTGGCTGCATCACAAGGGTGGTTCATTATCATGCTCTGATCAATCAGTATACCATAGTCTGTCTCCTTATTTGTTTCCAACTGATGAGGTCTCAGTTTACACCAGAAGTTACAGTTGTAATTCTCTAAATGGAGGCCCTTTCGCTTTTGACTACTCAATTTTTGTCCCATTAGTAATACTCCATTTCTTAAGAACATCCAAGTGTTTCTTTATAAGGATCTCATTTTCCTTGGTACTGATAATGCCTCTCAACTTGGTGTCATTAGCATATCCCTACTTTTTGTGCCATTACTGAAAATACTAAAGGTTAATCCTAAAACAGTTCTTTAAACTCCACTAGTAATCTCCCTCTAGCATGATTATTCTCCTTTCAAATGCAAACTCGTGTTTCCCTTTTCCCCTCTTCCTTCACCATCTTACAGTTTTCACACAAATCCCCACCCTTTCCAATTCAATTTCCCATGTGACACCATAAGAGAGGCTATATAGAAGTTCGGGTGGTTGGATCTACTGCATTCCCATTGTCCAGAATACTGGCATCTTATTCAGAAAAAGATTTGTGTTAGTCAGCCATGATTACCTTTGTTGCAGTATTTTACAAAGTAGTTGAGTAATATTTATCTACATTTCACAGATGATAAGGATGAGGCATGGAATTGAAGCAACCTGCCTAAGGTCACCTGCTAGGCCAGGGGCAGTCTGAAGTAGAACATCAGTATCCTCAACTGAGTACAGCACTTTGTCCACTAGATAACACTGCCTCTACATGTGGCATAAATTACTCTCTCAAGGTAGCCTACCATTTTCCATCCTAAAACTTTATTTTCACTTTGCTTTATAATTTGCCAAAATGTAACAGTTTGGGTAGAAATTTCCATGCTGTGAGATTTTTTTTTTCTTCTATCTTTAATATAAGGCCAGAATGATTCTGCCATTTTTGAGAATGCATTTTGGAAAAATATGCTGCTTTGTCGCGCTAAAAATTTTTTACAGCTATATCATTGAGAAACTCTAGAGCTCCCCATATTTGGGAGCTGGGTCTTGAGAACTTGTGGACATTGAGTAAAGACTCAGATGACTGGAAAAGGGGCAAATATAGTGTCCATCTTCAAGAAAGAGAAGAAGGAAGGTCATGGAGCAGGTCCTCAAGAAATCCATTTTGAAGCACTCAGGAGCAGCAAGCATGGATTCACCAAGGGCAGTTCACACCTGACCAAGGGGAAGATTGAGGGGAGATGTGATCACGGTCTTTAAATACTTGAAGGATGATTATAGAGAGGATGGAGATGGGCTCTTGTCTGTTGCTGTAGGGAACAGGATTAGGGGCAATGCAGCAGAGACTATTTAGATCTGAGATTAGGAGGAACTTTCATACTATAAGGATGGGCAAGCATTGGAACAGGCTACTTAGAGAAACGAGATTCTCCATCCTTGGAAGTTTTCAAGAGCACATTAGAAAAGATACTTGACTTGGGTGGTTTAGTCAGGGATAGTCCTACCTTGAGCAGGGAGCTGGACTACCTGATCTTGCAAGGTCCCTTCCAGCCTGACTTTCTTATGATCCTGTGAAATACATCAAGGAAGTGTCCTTTTATATTGTGAATGTGCCTCTCTTCCATGAAGACACAGTTTGGGGAGGACTAGGCAAAAGAGTGGAAGTTGGTCTGGATTGATCAATAGGTCTGTGACTGCTTGGCACACCCCTCCGGCATTTGGAATGGAAGATCCTCAAGTTTCATGATTCCTCTGCTTTCAACTGGCAGTGTGCGCATGTCATCTTCCTTTATTGCTTGTCCAGAGAGAAGATGATAAATTCCTGCCAGACATTTCCTTAGCTTGAGTAGCGGAGATCTGTGAGGTAGATCTGAAGATTCTGATTTGATGATGAACCATGCAGGTGTCAGTATGATGCCACATGCTGGGATTTGGGTTTATTTTAGTTTGCCTGCTTAAAAGAACAGGAAATTGCATGTGCGCAGATGCGCACATTAATGGAGGCACGTGCACACCATTGAAAAGAACATAGTTCAGATTGCAATGTCAAACACTCAAAAATGGTCTGTATGGCCATAATTTAATCCCAACAGACACTTTTTTTCCCCCCATAGCACTTAGACTCATTCAGTGTGTGTGTGTGTGTGTGTGTGTGTGTGTGTGTGTGTGTGTGTGAATGGATAGAAGCAGTGCTTAACATGCAAAAATTCTACATGTTCCTTTTAGCTGGAATATTAAAAAATGAACAGGAGAAATATGTATATTGCAGGTATAGTAGGAACTTGCTTATCATTTTTTTTGCAGAGAATTATAAGTAAGAAACTACATTTTCCCTCACAGTGGGGGCATGATCGTTATATTTTCTTTAACTGGTGTCCTTGTGCTTCTGACTCTACTGAAATAGACTTTGGAACATATGTCATAAAGTTGAAAGCACATAGCATACTCATACATCTTTTTCCAGTTTTTGTACTAGTACAGTATGTCAAAGATAATTTCTGCCGCTCAGTACTGTGTATTCATCATGGTTTGTTTTTAACTGTGTGGTATTTTTCCTGGAACTGATGATTATTTAAGGAAAATATTGCATCCATTTTGTTAAGAACAGAATATGATAAGTCTTCATAAAGAGGATACTTTGACAGATGCAATTTGGGAAATCAATTTGTTGAAAAGCATGGGGATTTTTAAAATTATTACCAGCATTTTAGATTAGAATGCTGAATCGGGGGAATAATATGGAGGGAATTGGACTTACAGAAGCCCATGTCATTGGCTTACAAACCATGGTTGAGCTGTTAGAATGTTTGCCTTTTGTTATGAATGCCCCAGTTTAAACTTAAAGGTCCAGTTTGATCAGGATGCCTCAGTTATAACTTCACAGCCTACTCTGGATATTCTGGTTGGGTAAATGCACACATAGATAATAGGTTTATATGTACCAAACTCCTGGGCTCAGACATTTGTTTGCAATGGTTAATGGATAGCATTGATGTTAGGTCAGGACTTTCAGAAGAAGTTAGTTCTGCCCCACCATTCTTTTGATACTGGGAACCAGTGGTAGATATGCCTCTGGAACACTGCCACACTTGGAATTTACTCTGCTTTTCTTATTTTTCCTTTTTCCTTGCATACAGCTCTTTCCCAGAGGCCAGTCATAAAGGCTAGTTGTCTGGGAGCAATCAGCAGGCTTGACCCAAAACCCTCCATAGTTGATGGTGGGTTTTGACTGTATGTACAGTTAGCTGTTTCCTCATTGTATGTAAATACACATTTCAAAAAGAATGTCTAAAAGCAGCACCAGTAAGAATTCATTGAATAGTCCAGCAGCCACAGCAGAAGACTGAGGAACACTCTTAATGTGTACCTAAAGAATAGTTATGAAAGGTTGCAGTCCCTTGCCTGCTATTTTTAAGTCAAGCTCATCATTGCTGTGAATCTTCCTCCTTCAGTGCATGTTGAATTAGTCTACAGATTAATTTACAAGAGGTTATATTTTTAGGGAAGTGAAATAAAGAATAAAATTAAATCTCTTATTCCAAAATCAACATATAGTAATGATGTCATACTCTTTTTTGTTATAGCTGTTCAGTATAGCTGTTCTCTGATTTTCAGTATACTGTTGTCTTAATCAGTGCCACAGACAGCCTGTATGTGTGGCATACAGCAGATCAGGAAGGGGACAGCCAGCATGGCAGCAGATAGGGCAAGAAGTAGAAAGCAGAGCAGGAAATCAGGCAGGAAGCACAGAGCAGGAGGCAGAAACCAGAGCAGGAAATTGGGCAGGGAGCATAGAGGAGGGAACAGAAAGCAGAACATATGTAGCAAAGGGATTGGAAGGGTACAGGGCTAATTTGTACCATGCCTGCCAAAAAAAGTTGTCCCCCCACCCCTAATCAGTATGCTTTGCCATACTCTAATGCTCATCATTCCCTTTTTGCAAGGTGTATGGATTCCTATTTCTCCCTCGGAAAACAGTTAGTGCAAGTCACATTACCCTGCTTATGGTAGAAAAGTAATTGTCTCCTGTATTACAACTGCAGTGATGCAAGCATTCTGGGGCAGTCTAAAGCAGTTTATTTACCATTTTCTTGGTAAGAAATGAATGACTGGTCAATATACATACCCGTTTTCAACCTCTAGACTTCTTTTTAATCCGTCACAAAATATGTACTGTTCATTTTCCCCCTGTATAAATGCCTCGGCTTGTTAGCTTATAAACTGATGTTGGCATGCAAACTGTGGGGCTGACATGCAGCATCCTTAACATCAATTGCATAATGAGCAAGAAGGGAGCACCATTGTTTGAGGACAGCTGTTGCTGCTGTCCTCTGCATCTTCCTTCAGCAGCTTACCCTCCTTCCACCTTTCCTTGCAAGAAAATGGGCATGCCCTGAGGAGCAGCACTGAATCCCATCCGTAGCCTTTCACAATCCCCAGGATTCCAATTAGCCCTACCACAAAGACCTCCTTCAGTGCTTCCACACCAGTTGCATGTAGAGAGGATGGGGTTGCAGTGAAGAGGTTTTGGCTGGAGAAAAAGACAGCTGCTGTTTGTAATAGAGGGCACAGGCATACAGAAGGAGTGAGGGGTTGATGTGCTTGGAGGGGCAGTAAGCAAGCAAGACTGAGAAATATTTACCCAAATCCAAGATGACTCTGAATTTAAGATGATCCCCCGCCATTTGATTCTATACACAGAAGATTAATAAGTTTGTTATAATTTTCCATATATAAAGCCTAATTATTGGAGGGTTGTCTTAAATTTGTACCCCCTTTCCTCTCCACACTATTGCAGTGGGGAAAGCAATGGTGGGAGGGGGTGTCAAACAACCTGACTCTCGCTTCTTGTCCCTGTGTACCTGCCCCTGCTGGAACTTGCCTCATGTGCCACTTGCCTCCCTCCATGCCTGCACCCCCAGGCACCTGCCTTCCCCACATTGCCTGCCTCTGGCCTGCCACCCCCCCGCTGTCTTGCTGCTTCTGCCCCCTGCTCTCTCTCTCCACTCTTGCAGCCTCTACCCTTCTGTCCCTCCCCCAGTCACTTACCCTCTGGCTCTGGCAGGCTCCAATAGGCTCCAGCTCTGCTCTAGCCCAGGGCACAGAGCATGTCTTTGCTGTAGTCCCAGCCCAGCCTGGTAGCAGCAATGACAGTGGCAGCTTTGGCCTGGGCTCTGGGCTGCAGGGGGCAGGTTGTGGTGGGGAGTGGGACAGGCAATGGCTGTGGCCCTGGCCCTGGCTCTGACCCTGACCTGACCCCGACACCCCCCCTCCCCTTGCTCAATTTGAAGATGAGGGACTTGTTCCTCCATGTTAAATGGAGGGGGAGACCTTGTTTTGGAATCAAGTAAATACAGTAGGTGTATACATCTACAGGGACAGGAAGAGAGGAGAATGGAGGAAAATGGAAATTAAATATCTTTTAAAAAATGTTGAAAAGAGCCAACCAGGCATCAGGAGAAACAAACTGAAAAAGGAACAAGGGAGAAAAATAGGAGTAAGTTGAAGGGAACAGTGAATGTATTTCTTGTTTCCACTCCCTTTCTAAATGCATCCTTCTGATGTGCACTGGAGATCTCCCACTGCACAGTTTTCCACTCCCCCATGTGGAGGAAAGGAGAGGATTATGTTAGCCACTTTCATAACAGCATTCCCCTTCCTGGGCAGTGTGAGTACAGGATCTGCCAATGGGGAGGGGGCAGGCAATCAGTAGGGTAAAGCTTGAAGGGCTTGCCCTCTGTTTTCCCACGAAGATAAGAGTGTGCTACTAAAAAGGTTCTAAGCTTTACAGCCTTTCCCACTTTAAAGGAGGATGCCAGGACAGCCACCAGCTGAGGAGGTGCTGATAAATGTAGATCTGTTGGTGTGGTTTTGAATAAAAGAAGGGGCATAAGGAACCCAGTTCCAGTGAAGGCAGAGAGACCTTGCCATACATGAACCTGTACTGTACAGGAGTCCTGGGCATCTGTGATCCTTGGGTGCTCTGTTGGAGATGACCTCCATTCCTGCTCTGCCCTGTCCTTGTTGAAGGATTCCATGTAGAAGTTTTTGCAGGGGTTTTTCCTACCCCCCCCCCCCATTTTCTCCTTCCAAGGCTTTTTTTTTTGGGGGGGGGGGGTCCTAAGCTAATACAGCATTAAAGCAGCAGAATTAAGCAATGCAAAGGCAGGAGGAGTAAAATGAATATACAGCCTTAACTCTGCCCCTTTTTGTGTATGTGGTTAATAATACCCTAGTCAGTAATTGCCTGTTATCTTAGGAACATACAATGAAGGCTGAAAAGATATGATGCTGTTTGAGAGCGAGCACCCCAACTACCTGAATAAAGACAGCATTGTCATGAGTATGTGCAGAAAGAAAGGGGCTGGATTTTTATTTCTATATTTTGCCGTTCTTGGCATTTGGATGCTATTCTATCTCAGGATTGTACCAGAATAACTTTTGCATATAATAAGGTTATAATTTCATTGAGGGATTTTGGAGCATGAAACCAGTAGTATACTAGAATGGAAGTTTTAGCATTAGCAAATAGTACAGAATTTGGCTTTCATCAGTGTGTTTTATACTTTCCCAAAGCTTGCTTTACAGTTCCCAAGCTGTTTTACAGCTTAAATTAGATACCTGTTATGGCAATGACTCTGCTAGAAAATATAACAGCCTTTATGTTCTTAGCAATAGCTCTGATGTAGTCTTAGATATGATGACCTGTTTTACTGAGGAATTGTGGTTGCCAAGCTTTGAATATTTTCCAAGGGACAGTGTTGAGATAGATCATAGTTGTATAAGGAATACAAAAAAAGGTCCTTTTCAGGCTGTTCTTAGAAATTTGCTTTCCAAAAAGATCACACGTTTCCTAAATTTCTCATTTTTTGTCCCCTGTGTTGCACCACTGGCTAATATTTTATCAGTGATGAAACATTGCATAAACATAGTATTTATTTACATTTTGATAACATCAGTAAGCTAGGGATGAAGACTCCTTTGTATGAGGACCTGTATGCTTACAATAAAAACATAAATGTTTTGTTTTCCCCTGTAGCTTACAATAGTGGCATATTAAGAGAGGCAGGTGAATTTAACTAACAAGTAGGGGAAGACAAGAACAAAATGATCGTGTTTAGTATAATCAGCAGCAGTCGCAGCATACCAACTATTTAGCCACTGTCAAGTGTTTTGTAGGCATCACAGCAGAGATGAGGTTTTTAAGGGGGGCTTTGAAGGAAGATAATTATGTCAGTGGATTTATGGTTTCTTAAAGGGAACTCCCATTTATAAGGGGCAGTGTGGAAGAAAGTGCAAAGATGCTTGAGGGATATGATTGGGCTAATTGGTGATGAAGGCTGGTATTGCTAGGGCAGAAGTGGGGATTGATGGCACAGTATTGTATTAGAACTGAAAGGTAGGGCAAAGCTAAGTTATGAAGGACCTTAAAGGTGAAGGACAAGTAGCCCATGTTTGTGTTTGATGTGGTAGGGAAAGTGATGGGAGGCACAGAGTGGGTGAATAGTCTTTTTTGAGGGTGCTGAGAATGAATGTGTTGATGTTGGAGCAAAGGAGGATTCAGCAATAGAGACTGGAGACAATCAAGAGCTGGACTTGTCTTTCAGCTGTGGATAGAGGAGAGGGAGGAGGAGGAGAACGAGCAAAGGACACCTTAACTATCATTCACTTGTGCACATGTGCCTATCCACAAACTCACGCACGCTCAGAAAGCATTTAGAAAGTTATTTTGAAGCAACCTGTAATCATCTTTGTGGGGGTTTTTTCTAGGTTCTAATCCAAACTAGTTTAGACAGGCCTGCATGGCATTAAGCACAAGTCCCCCATAAGCATGGTTTGCTTGAAGTAAAGAATAATCTAGGTATAAAACTCCATTCTTCCAGCACTTAAAACAAATCTTATAAGAATGGCCAGAAAATAAATATGTTTCTTCTGTCTTGTGTTGGTAATAGGAGGATGCTAATCAATACAATAATAAGTGTTCCTCTTGGGGAATCATAAGAATTCAGGCCCAATTACCTTCTATGTCCTTCATGTTCTGCTCTGTAATATTCACCCAGTGCCTGTCCAGTACATGGTTAAAGCAGGCATTCATTTCCCTCATCATTAACCTTAGGAGATGAGATGCCAGGACCTCGTTTTATTATAATTTGCTGGAAAAATGATGTTCAGAACTGCAGTTACCTTACATGAGGGCATGGTCAGTTTGAGACAGAAATCTTCTTTTCCCAAAACCTGCCTTCCCTAGCTGTGCATATTTCTATCACATTTTTTAGCCCTGCCTAACTATATGTGCTCACATAAATGTGAAAATCAGTGCTCAGCTAACCAGTAGCACACCCAGTCTCGTTTTTTAATATTGGCATTATCTACTATCTAGCAGCATTTTGTTTAGTTTGACACAGCTTGGAAACATACCTCTCTACTGGACACCTGTTGAAAAGGAATACTAGCCTGCACCCACAGAAGAAACGTGTTTGAAGTGTTAGGTGCATGTGCAAAATTCTTTGAAAGCTTGATCTTAAAAACCGTTAAAAAGTGTGCATGTTAAACTGAGACAAAACTGAATCTTCAGTCTGTGTTTTTTTCATACGTCCCATAGAAAAGCAATTGCAATAAGACTTAAAAGCATCCAAGTTGGGCTAGAATTATTGAAGTACTTTGCTGCTGAAAGAAATATACAAATAAAATGCTAAACTCACACATATATATTTTTTTAAATAAATAAAAGCCCCCGGCTTATTGATGTGTGCGGGTGCTGCTGTCTGCAGCTCAGAGCTGCTTTTGCTCTTGTATCCAGGAGCTCCTCCTTTGATCTCCCACGGGTACATGTGCCTCTCTGCATGCGTCCCTTGCAGTTTCCCTCACAGCAAAGTTTCTTTTTGTGTCACCATCTCTTTTGAAAATGGTCAGACTTTTCTCTATTAAGTGGCATACTGCTGCCACTAGAACTCCTATACTTTTAGCTCCTCTCATCTTTCCTGTGAGATTTTTTTTTTCTTTTGGCCTCTTCTTTGGAAATGTCTGACATGTTCTGATCACAGTTTGTGTGTATGAAATTTACAGATTAGTGTGTATAATTCAGGTTACAGAAACTGTCTCATTGTAAAAGATATGCAGGTTATAGGGTTGAAAGCTGTCTGTGGTTTAGAAATTATGTTATTATTTTAAGGAAAATATGAAGTTGGTAAGAGTTTAATTTTTTTTTAAATATTTTCAGTTGAATCTCATACACACCTTGTTTTAAGGTCTAAGTCTCATATAGTTGAGAATCATGCCCTCCAGTTTGGAAGTAATCCAGAAAATGTATTATGTTGGAAATGAATAAGTATACAGTGTGTGCATGTTACAGCTCAGAGGTAAAGTAAGATACATACAGAAGAAAGCAAACACATGATAAAAAAGTAAACGAATACATTTTTAGATGTTTAACATACACAAAATGGTTTTAGAGCCTGAAATCTGGCTGTATTTGAAAGGTAACAATGTTAAGCAGGACTCATGTAAAACAGCCAAGAATTGTAGCTTTCTAAAAATAAAACAATTAAAAAATATCTAGTAGACAATATCACTACTCAGTAAACAACATGAGCAAGAATTTCAGAAAAGGCACAAGGAAACAATTGAGGAAATAGATATAAGACTAAGATTTTGCTTAAGTTGAAGAGCTGTTTACAGAATCTCCAAACCCCAAGGTTTGTAAAATAAAGAAAAGATATACAAAGAAAAGTAAACATTAAATGTGCTACTCTTGTGACATTGTTCTGCAGGTTCATTTTGTTTGCCTTAAGGAGATTCGGGTATTTTACTGTGTTCTTGTTCCTACCAGGGCACAAATATTTAAAATATTTAAATAAATAAATCTAAAACTCAGTCAAATGGAAGAGAATTGAAGTATACAAGTCAAGTATTTTTTCTCCATGTTGACACTTTTTAGGACTGATTTAGAACCCCTTTTGGCTCAAGATGGATGGGCACATGCAGGTTTTAAAGATAATTCCTTATCATAATAGGTGGTAGTTTTTAGATTAGAGGTGGGGGGTTTTTTTAGATTTGTTTCACAAATAAAGTAAATTATCATCAGAATCCCAATTAACATCATTTGTAGCCTGTGAAAATAACCCTGCCAAGGAAAGGTGGAGTAAATTTGCTAGTTCATTTAAAAAACAAAAACAAAACAACTTGTTGTGGGGAAGCATCTGTTTCCCAAGTTGGTGTCCATTTTTGTACATTTAAAAATATTCCCTCAAAAATTGTATCTTGATATTCCTTTCTTGTGATTTATATTGTCAGGAAACAATAAAATCTCATTGTAAACCGTGATTTTTACATTGTACTCCAGAATTTTTATTTAGGTTTCAGAATAATAAACATCTTTCTTGTTTTCTTCTTTCTTTACTTAAGCAACGTTGATTTCTGTAAATGAGAACTTACTGCATGGCTGCGCGTTAGATGTTTGCTCTGTTTACATTTGGCATTTATGCTTGTAGGTTTGAATATTGGGAACAGAGAGAAGACAGAGAGAAGCAACAAAATCAGTTCAGAAGCTAGTTTTTCATCTAGTGATGGAAGAAGTCTTTTATCAAGGTAAAGTCATTAAAGTGTTTCTTTTTGGCCTTAATAGAATAAGAAATGCCACCAAATGAATAAAACTCTTTGAATATGTTATTTTATGTGACTTGAACAAGGGTTAAGGTTCCTGTTTGTGTTTATGTAATATAACAACTTAAACTTTAGTACACCTTAGAAAATATTTGCACCCAAGCCAGGTATTGTTTTGCAGCTGTTGTGTTCTCATTTTAAGACTCAATTGACATCTCAGTGAACCACAAATTAGCGTGTACAGCTGCTCTCAGTAGGGCTACTTAGAGACCAGACAATAGAAGTTGTCAGGAAAAGGACAGGCATAACACATAAAGTCTTGAAGAAATAAAGTGGTGTGTTTCTTCATGTTGATGTATCTGAAATGTAAACTAGTTGTAGCTCAATACGTATTTTTGTATTTTTCTTTAAAGTATTTGCCACTAAAGTATTTGCTACTTTTGTCTTGTTTTACTTTCAAACTGAGTACATTTAATTAATGGCCTTGCATTTTCCTAAAGGGTACAATTTATCTCTTTAGATTTGTTAAACTGCAGCACTTTCTTTCTATCCTTTTGAACAGTACTGTGTTAGATGCTACTTGTATTTGTCATTAGCATGAAATACTAATCAAACAGTGGCAATAAAATTAGTGGTCAAGGAGGAGTAGAAAATATAATATACAGTAATATTATCATCTTTTGAAATTTAAGCTTGGGTTTAAATTGTTATTTGGATGCTTATTAAAACATGATAGTAAGTGGGTTCTGCTGTTACCTGGTTCCCTTCCTGAAAACTGCCATTTATGACATTGATAAAATACTTCTAAGTATTTTGATAATTATTTGACCCTATCTACATTTATAGCGTGCTTGTTCTTTTTTCCCTCTCTTTTACTTTATAACGTTCCTGATGACGTTTATTAGTAAAGTGTTAATTGTGTTGTTGGAAATTTAAACCAATTGTGCCAGAAATGTTAATGTTATATTTTGCACTGATATATATTTTATTTTAAAAGCCACAGTATTTTCTCTAACTCTTGTCTAATAAATGTAATGTGAATTAGGTAATAAATTACACATTTTTAATGTTAAATTATATTTTTATTTAAAAAAGAACTATAGATTTTTTTATGCCTTCAATTTCCATTTTTTGTAACTTAATTTCTTCCTGGGAGAAGGATTCCATAAGAAAATAAATCCTAATATGATGAAATGCAGAGGCATTCTTACAAATATATATATGTTTTGCCAGATTTTGCTCCAATTCACTTCAGTGTGGGAAGGATCAGGCCATTAATGTTGAACTTAGTAGCTTAATTCTAAAATCTGATGAGTATTTGAATATATTATAATGGACTATGCCAAAATATTTTGTGTATTATTTTACTGTTTAGCATGTTATAGTGCTTGCTTAAAATGTGTGTTGGCAGCTTTCAGCACTACTCTAAATGCTAGTCAAATGTTACAAATGGCTTAGTTTTAATTTTACCTTTTTCAATTCACATGCACACCCAGTAAAATTTGGAAACCATTTATTGTACCTAATAATTTCATGCCTTTGGGCTCTCAGAAGCAAGCACACTTCATACTATGGTAGATTAAGCCATTTTTAAAGGCTTATTTTTTTTTTAAGCAACACCATAAAGTCAGTTTCCTAAATACATTAGAAATAATATGCCCTTTTAAACAGAGAGTCTATTAGTAACACTTGCCGCTGGACACTTGACATCAGTCTTACAAAGATATTTGGAAACACGAAGTAGCAAAAGTAGCATGAAAGAATGGGAAATAGAGAGCTCAGGTGGTTGCTTATTTGTGGTCGGGATGCAGCGAAATTTCTTAGAGGCTTACATTTAAGGATTCCACTTATTGCAGTCACTTCTTGTGCTTTATTGCTTTTACAAGTGGTCTCGAAACCCAGTACTTGAGAATAAACATAACTGTGTAGTACTGCTGTGGTACTTTTTAAAAATTCTTCTTTGCTCTATTTTGTCACTGAGCTGATGAGTGACCTCGAAAAAGACCCTGCTGGACCTAAATAAAAAAAAATGGCTTCCTCTGATGTCCTAGAGACAATAATTATGATGTGCCAGTTAAGCCCAAACTACAGCTGAGGGATTTTACTTTAAAGCAGAGGCTTGGGCGCAAAAATGCATTTATAGCTCTTTGTCTGGCACCTCATTATGTGTGGGCCTGATTCATTAAGTAATTGGTTTGCAGTTGTTTACATGAGTATTAAGGCTTTCTATTCAGCAGCCTTTGAGAGATACATTGTGCAAATGTTGCATGTTATGAATGCAGAATGAGGGGCAGAGGACCAGTCCTATTGGCTAAACACTGCACTCTGTTGAAAAGCAAGAGAAAGAGATTGGGTGCTGCTTTGCATAGCAATGACTTTCTTAATAAGCTTTACAGATTAATACACACAAGCTATAAAAGATGCAAAGAGATACTCTTAGCACATTTATACATGCTCATTTCACTATTATGGTACTGGAGATGGGAAGAATTGAGTTCTTTCATATTCAGTTTTTCAGTGCAGTGTCTTCAGTGCATGAGACTTAATAGAATCCGATGTTTATTGTATTATAAATCATGGGGAAGTAGGCAGATCTGCAACAGTTTATTATTAAAGATTCTTTCAGTGTAAATCTTTTTCTACTATTGTATTTCCTACAGCAAAATCATTTTGTGGTTGAGTGGGGATGAAAGGCATAATGTACGAAGGAGTGAGTCTTAATAGGAAGCTGCTCTCTGAGTAAAGACCACTTGTTCCCTTTTGTTCAGAGGTGCATGCCAGAGCTTCCTCTTCTCCAGCAAATATTGTCCTGTTTTACCTTAGGTATAAAACTACTTTTTCTGGATTCATTTAGTCCACCAAGAATATGCTTAAAACTATCTGTGATTGCAACTTTAGTTTGAAGAGTACAATGTTGTGCAAAAGAAAAGAATGTGTTGAAGTAATATAATTACTTGGGGGAGAGGTATCATAAGTCAGGACTGAATCTCTCTGAAAGAGTGTGCAGAATACGATGTGTGTGGCATTTTGTAGTCCTGTAGCAACAGAATCAGCCAGTGGAGGTCAGTAGCATTCTAGATAATTCTGTATTTTGATGCAAGCAATTTATTTTTGTAGGCTTGTTTGCTTTGTCTCATACTCTGAAGACTAAAGATACATTATAAATAGAGCGACTCAAATAAGACCATTAGTTTGTCAACGTATGAAAACTGAATAAAGTATTTTCAGTTTTGAAGAAATTGTATTCTGGAACAAATCCATTATGTTCCTTGTGTCCTGAAAAATTATCTTATTATTTCTTTGTTTATTTTAAGAAAATAAAATTGCCTATTATAGTTAATCTCAGTTATTTTCAAGGGAAATATTTAATAGTGATCTGTCTGTAACACCTTTAAATGCCACAGTACACTGTGTTGCAGGTAATCAAATTGACCATCAGGGGGCACTCAAACTTTACTGAACTAAAACAGCTCTCAAAATTTAGTCCTGCCACTTCCTATTAATAATTTATGTTTTTATAGCACTTAATTTCAGTCTTGTTTATTTCTTGTCAATTTATCATTCATTTGTAAGGGAAAAAATGTTTCCCAAAGTTTTAATGAGAGATACTAGAAGTTTGACTATTCAGTATATTCATTGTCTAGAAAGATTTTCAGTAACTTGAATAATGATTCAAAGCAGTGAAAGTGAAACTATTCGAATTTATTTTCAATGATTTATTACACTTCTAGTAATCTATAAAGAGAGACAAACTTAAGTAAATTATTGCCTAAATGAGTTCTTTTCTTGTTTTGTTCCATCACAAATGTGTAGTTTTAATCTTCAAAGCACTTTGTAAAGGTACACATTAAAAATAGATTTCAGGGCTATCTCTTAACATTGTAGATGAAGCAGAACAATTGCAAAATTTATTATAAGACATATTTTCCAAATCTTAACAGTTTGTTGTTATCACTTGTACCAAACAGGACCATTGTTAAATAGTTCATAAAACTTCTATAAAGACACCATACATACTAGTTCTGTAAAGTTACTGAAATGTTTTCTCATGCTAGATGTTATGCTTTGTTGTTAGTCAACAGTGCAAGATGCATTTGGTGAAATTCATCGCTCCTGGCAGAAAAATAGAATAAATAGCTTGCTTTGGCAGTGCATACACTAAAATTGGAACTAAACAGAGGCAGGAAGAATGAAAATCCCACATACCCAAAACTCACAGCCCTCTAGCATCCACTTTCCCTGTCTAGTCACTGCCCTTCTTGTCCCTTGCTTAGAGGTTTTGAGACCCCAAGATACAAACTTACTAAATTTGGTAGCTCACGGCTCCTATATCAGTCTCTTTTTAGGTCTGCCTCTGAGATTCTCTTTGCAGTACGAAGGGGGAACATGGAGACCTTCTCTGGAACCACATCACATGTTCCCTCTGCCTAGTTTCTTCATGGGGTTTAGGTGGCATGATAGAACTTTTATGGACCCTTGTCAGCTAGATAAATTTTATCCTTTATACATAAGTTGCTAAGTTGCTACAGGCTTAGAATGTGAGTGGAAATGCTCTCTCTTTTTAATGTACCTATCTGCTGCCAGCCTGGTAACTGGAGAGAGAGAGTTTGGTCTTAAATGAACGTACCCTTCTTGTCTTAAATCCTGGTATAACATGTTCTTGGAATCTTTTGTTTTAGTGTAGTCTTCCATTCTAAATTTAAATTGGACATAATTAATAGGAACAAATCTCTTATCATATACCAAGAATTATATTCCCATCTATTTTTCTTTCAGTGCATTTGTCTGATTTTCCTTTGAAAACAGTAGATCAAGTGTTGCTCGCTGGTTAAAAAAAATACAGAAAAATTATTTTCATTCACTCTTACCTTGAACTTGCTCTTTGTTCACAGAAAAAGAATAGCCTGAGTGTGAGCAGGTTTTTATTATTATTTGCAGAGAAATAAATGATCATGCAGATCGATAGAGAGATGAACAGAAGAGATTTTGTCACAGTAGAAAGGTTGGCATTAAGTAGTCAGGCATACATTTTTATCAGTAAGCTTTTTGACATTTGTGAAAAATGATTACTTTTAGAGAAGGACCACAACTTCTTCTTCTCAGTTCATTGTTGGGAACAAATTCCTTGCCTGCTATCTCTCAGTCTGAGGGTTACTAAGAAAGGCCTTGTGAAAAAGAAACAATCCTGTTTGTTTACCACATGGTATTGTGTCTCAACAATGCTTCTTCAAGATAGATGTGCACAGGCTTCAAGCTCTTTTTACAAGATTAACCAATATGCTTCTAGGCATATTTTTGTGGAGTATCAGTGTTTCTGGATCTAGGTCCTTTTCATTTATTTTTCTGATGGAATATCTTTTTTTTGTTTGTTTTCACTTGACACAGAGTATGGAGGTTCAACAAGTTCTTTACCGAAGTGATATCCAAGAGAGAAGCAAGTTTTCCAGTTTTCATTGGAACTCTTTATTTTGATTAATTCCTCCAATATTTACCAAACAGAATCAAGACCAGCTCTATAGAAATATTATTTCTGGGGAAAAAAATAGTTTCTGGGAGGCTTTTCACTTACTTTATATGAGAACCTTCTAGATGGGGCTCATTTTATAAAAGCAAACATGTTCCAAAATGGGAGACTTGAGCTGAAAAAAAAAATGGCATGATGTTTTGAAGTTAACCTGTGCTTTTTAAAAAAATAGAACCAGGATTTATTTTATACATTTATGGTAGAAGTAGACACTTGTACAGGGCTGTAGAGAAATTTATTAAAAAGATTGCTTGAAGCAAATTCTTAAAATTCTTCTCTAGAGGGTTTCTATGATTTTGATATGCTCACTCTGCCATAAGATGTTTGTCATTGTTGTACTATTGTTCCGAGCTTAAACTTTCTGGAATTCACAGAGTTTCCTTGGGTTTTTTTGGCAATCACTAACATTTTAACTTCAGGCGTCATTTAGAAAACAGCTTGCATGAAAATGAATTGGACATCTTATAGCATTTTCAGAGTTGAATTCAGAGGTAATACGAGTGATCTCTCTCTCTCTTTTTTTCTCCTCATCTGTCATTTCCATCATTTAATGATGTCTTTCTTCATACATTCATGTTTTCATACAACATTGGCCAATTGCCCATCAAGAATGACGGGCAGGGGGTGCAGACAGGACCAGGGGCCTGCATCCGGTTCCTCCCCTACCAAACTTCCGGGCCAGGCCCACTTCCCCTTTCCTTCATTGTGCTGCAGTTCTGGGCCTCCCCGCCCTCCCCGCTGCTGTTTCACGGCTGGGCCTGCCCCCCCCCGCACCTCCCTGTCAACGTTTCGGGGCCAG
>NW_017728931.1:3927734-3950713 GCF_001723895.1 Crocodylus porosus
TTTCAGGGCCAGGCTGGGTCACTCCTCCCCAGCCTCCTGCTACTGTTTTGGAGCTGGGCCAACTCCTCTCATCCCCCCACACCTCCCACATGAGCCTGGGTCTGCTGCTCCCCACCAACCACCACCATAATGGCCCTGCTCCTCCCCTCCCCCTTGCTGCTGTGGTCAGCCCAGGCCCACTGCTTTCCCCTGCCCACCCATGTCAGGAGGGATCAGGGTGTTGGGGGGGGTGCTCCTCCCCTCACAGCATCCTGACACCACTCCCCCCGCGCCACCGCCACCACCTCCAAAGACCAGGAGTGGGGGAGCAAGCTTCACTGGCCTCCATCCCATTCCATCTGCTCCATTGCCACCACCTCCAGGGAGCAGGACAGGGGGAGAGAGGCCAGCTGTGCTGGCCTCCCTTCCCCTCCGTCCCCTGTGTCCCCACCACAGCAGTGCTCTGCTGCGGTACCACCTCCTGTCCATATGCTGTATTCGCACTCTAATTAGTTGTTTCTGTCAGCCAGCCAGAGTGCAACTAAAGTGTTATGGATGGACAGACAGACTATGGCTTATTATAATATGCCATCTTTGGCATAGAGCCAACTTAGAAGTACAGTAAGAACTACCCTTCTGCTAGCCAAGGCAGTCATGGTTGTCAGAAAGACTGCATCCAGGGCCTCCATGTAGCTCTGATGATCCCTGGCTGCTATATCTGGGACTTGAGACTTTTGGAAGCCAGTGTGTTCTGCATTTGAGGTCCTTTTAGTTATGAAAGAGGACCAGATTAACCAGCAAGAGGACTGCTGGCCCAGGATTGTGAAGGAACATCCCATGGTCTTGAGATGCACACTGCATTCCTTAGTTAAAGACAAGGATCGTGGCCCAGAGGATCAACTCTAACTTAATTTACGTAGGATTTAAACAAATGAAAACGCTAGACACAAATTTTTCAGAAGGATCTGAACCCCAGGCTGAATTAAAAAATCAAACCAGTAAACAAAACACTTCTTCACTTACTCATAGTGCAAGTTGAAGAAGCAGTTTGAGAGTAAACAGGCGAATCAGCTGGTGATTTTGCTTTACTAAATTACTTGAAGATAAATGGTTCCTACACAATTTATCAGTGAAGTCACTTCTCAACATGTACCTCAACAACAAGTGGCTACCTACCAACACTATATCAAGAAAAAAAAGCCTGATGGTGCAGTCAGAGTTGCATCATCTGGAATATATGTTTACGGCCTGGATCTGTATGGAGTTGTGCATCTGCTGAGTTATGCTGCAGACTATGAAATCCTGTGAAATTAAGAAGCAATTAAGGGTATCTAGCATTTTGCAGGACAGAGCATAGATGGTATTCAACAGAACACTTAAACGTATGCTGAAGACACATTAAAGTAAAAGGGCTTCAACATGTGCATAACATAAGCATTGCTGAATGGGGATGGGCATTCCCAGCCCTCCCCCTGCCCCCCGGCCCAATACATGAGTGCATTGTCGAACTGGAGACTTAGAAAGCAGAGGTGAATTCCTAACCAACCTCAGCTTTGTCAGAAAGTGGTACTTAAGGGTATCTACTTCTAGCATCTTTCAGGACAGAGCCCATAGACACTATTCAGCAGAACACTTAAAATGTGCTGAAGATGCATTAAAGTAGAAGGACTTCAACATGTGCATAAAGTTAGGCATTGCTAAATAAGGATGGGCATCTCCCCCATACATAAGGGCCGTGTTGAACTGGAGACTTGGAAAAACAAAGATGAATTTGTAACCAGCCTCAGCTTTACATCTGAATGTGGTATAATCTGGTATAGTAAAATAGTTTCAAATTCATGAATAAATGTTTCACAGCCAGATTCAGTTGGAATGGTTATAAAAGATGGTATGAATGCTTCAATATTGAAAAAACTATAATTTGCATTAAACAAGGTGTACAAATAGTTTGATAGCTAAATATTTTTTAAAATGTTAACTATCAACAGACTTCTACGGGTTTTGCTAGCATGCAGCTGAAATTGATAAATAAGCTATTATACAATATATTTCTGTTACTTAAAAATATAAAATGGTGTAGTCCCTGGGGTAATGAAAAAGCACACTTTCTTCTTTGTAAATTTATTTTTTCTGTTGTTCATGATTTAGCTGTTAAGAAATACTTGATAGAAGGTGTAAAATAGTAAATTTTCTTCACTGGAGTATTCAGGTATTTTCTAGACATCTTTTAACAGTTGGATTCTCTGTCTTGAACAGATCCATGCAAGTCAGTAACTAGAATATTTGTAAAACCTCTGCTCTAATATATTTGTGTGTGTGTGTGTATATATGTATATATGTGTATGTATTTATGGATCTCTTATTTGTAAATGAAATATTACAAGTTTATGAAATCATGACCCAAGTGATTTTAAGAATAAGTTCTATTTCAACTGCCACAAGGGAATCAAATGGTAAGTTGACATTTGTTTATATTTTACCAGTTGGAACAGCCACATCACAGATCTCCTATTTGATCTTCCTTGTTAAGAAACAGCTGAAGCTTTATTTTTTTAGTGCTTCTCACAGGATTGTTAATATAAGAGTTAATTCTCCTACATCATTGCCCCCGTGTGATTATTTCACAGCACTGACACAATACACACGCTACACACAAAAGATCAAAATGATTCCAGCTTGTTTGAGAGATTCAAAAGGGTCTGTGATGCTCTAGACACAAGAGCTGTCATTTAACAGAACAGAATTGCAACTGCATATGCATCAAGGTAGATCAAAGGCGGCTTAGAGGCTGCACATTTACATAGGGACATGGGTGATGCTATGGGAACCCAATAGCTAAGTTTTGAGAGTATTTTGGCAAGGAGTGAAATAAGGAGGTTTAGTGGGAGTGTGTTTGGGGGTTTTCTTTATCACCATATTTCTAAATAGTGGAAGAATTTTATGTGCAGCAAGGACTTTCAGGGCTAGATCCCCAGCTGGCATCAGTCACCATTGATTTCAAAGAATGAATTTACACTATTTGAGGAACTAGCCCTGAATATCCTTGCTGTACTTTAGCTCATGTTAGAACCAAAGTAAAGAAAAACTAAACAAGTATTATCAAAAATAAGGGTGCAGTTCTAGGACTGATGTACTTTGTTTTCCTTAATAAAAAAGGAGCATTGGCTTCTAAACGTTTAATTGTTATACCTCTTCTGACTGTTTAAATATTGCTTCATTTTACAGGACTGAAAGCAAAAGGAGAGTGATACCTACTATAAAATCTAAAGGTGAGAAATCCAAGTGATATGGAGATGGTACCTGGAACTTTTTTCTTACACAGAAACAAGGCGACATGTCAACTGTGGCAAATTTAAAAACAATAGAAGGATTTTTTTTTATATATAACATAATACATAAACTGTGCATCTCATTGCCACAGGGTCACACTTGGGCTAAAACCTTGATGAGATCCAAAAAGGAACTGGGTGTTTATATGGTTAACAAGAACACCCAGAGTTACTGGAGTTAATGCTGACATATAAATTTTTGGCAAGGGTGCTAAACCTTACGCTTCAGGGCCCAGGCCTGTTACCAATGGCTAGAATGTGGGTGAAGACAGAATGTCAGAGCAGATCACCCCACACCTGCTAACTTGTCCCTTTCTCTGAAGCCTGTGGTACTGACTGCTGTCAGACAGGATACTGGAGTTATACTACAGGTCAAATCCAGTAGAGCAGTTCCAGTGTTCCACATCAGGGGTAACATCCCTCCCACCTAAGAGAGTTATCACAGTCAGTGTAAGACTTGAACTGTTGTGGGTGTCAGTTTGGGCTTAGTCCATTCCTTTTCAGCATAAAGTATAACCTAGTGGCTGTTGCCTTCCATGTGTGGATAACTCCTTGCTCCTGTTTAACGTCCGCACTGCCAGCTCCTGACTTCCATTCCTCAAGTTCCACTCAAACTTCTTGCCTAATACGCTCTTTTAATAGCACTCCCCTACATCCCTACCTGTACCATCTTCCAGGGTCTCTCTCTTACCCAGAACAGTCTCTCCGCTGCATGTGCTGCTTGAGTTCTTGCTTTCTTAAGATTCTCCCATATAATACCATTTTTCTGTCATGCCTTTCAATCTCACTTCATTAATCATGGCCTTTGCCATTATTACAACAGTAAATGAATGAAACGGGCAAAAAATCCAAGTTAACCTGCAACAGCTGTGTCAAATTAGTCTCATCAGTTGATTTGTCTCTATAGGCAAACTTTCTCCTCTCAAGGATCTGATGCATTCCTTGATAACTTTTTTTACAGCCTGAATTGGTTGTCATTTAAAAAAAATCAAATTCATATGATTAAGACCCCTAAAACAGGAACCTTAGCAATTTGAAAAATATGTCTGAAGACATTGGCTCCTAAGGTAATGCAGAAATAAAATAGGTTTTGACCCTTGAAGTTTTATAGGACCCTGGGGTTGTGCAGAAACAGAAATAAAATTCAGCTGTAGAGGGAAAGGTCCTGGGGAATTTGTCCATAGTTATCCTGAACTACTCCAAGGCTGTTTTTGATAAAGTTTTAGCACTCGGCTGAGTACAACCAAGTGGGAAATGCCACTGCCATGGAACCAGGTTTAGCATTTGAAGGATTTCAGATCATCTTCTGCTTAGCTCATCTCAGTTGGAACTGTGGATAGGTCAGACATTTGAGTCTATAGAATTGCCAGACAGGTATTTCATTATTTGCATGTACAGGAAACCCTCACTATTCATGGGTTCGGCACGTGCAGTTTCAAGTATTCGTGATTGCCGAACTTGCATTTTAAATACACTTTATACACTTACAGGAGCTCCTCTGGAGCTCCATACTTGCTGTCGCCAGGCTTCTGCCATCGCCGCCAGAGCCGTGCCTTATTCACGAATTTCACCATTTGCAGGGGGTACGAGACTGTATCCCCCACACATGGCAAGGGTCGCTTGTATTTTGTAGGCACACAAGCAGAAATGTGCAGTAGTAGCTGTAGGAACATGTGCCTGGGTGCACTCTTGCACATGTAAGATTGGGCATTGGGTGCTAAATTTTCCTCCTATATCAGTTTTACACCAGCCTAACTCCATTAGCATCAATTGAGTTACTAATACAAGTAAAAAGCAGTGTTGGGGACCTTGAGTTTTGTCTCGAGTCCACACTTAGTGTCTGTGTAGTCCCAAGCAGTAGATCATATATTTTGAAAGTAGGAGAATGTGATATTTTAGGGATATTATTGATGATTCTTGTTTCAATGTGCTCTGAAATCCCTTGTCACTGCTAGCTGGTGACTCCCATACAAGGGAGCAGGAAGGGCACAACTTTCAACTTGTGGAGTTTCTCTGTATGTATTTGGTCTGGAGAGCAAGGGGCTTGTGATTTGTCTTCATTTGGCAGCTGCTGCATATGTTCAAACCCATGGATTCTGGAGTAGAAGATGGAGGACGCAGTCTGCTGGATTTGTGGATCTTAGAGTTAAATGGTTTTCATTTTTAAGTGTTGTCAAAAGCATAAAGAATACAAAGGGTTTTTGTTTTAGGAGAACTGGAGTTGGAAGTAAATTTATATGGAATGCTGCTTTTCTCAGCACTTCTTCTCCAGCCCCCCTAGACCAGCAGATTTCAAATTGTAGGGTGCATCCCCCTGAGGGGCATGAAGAAACATAGACGGGGGGCACAGCACAGGGGACTGCAGGCAAGAAGTTTGCAAGGAGACAGCATCACTGCAGCCTCACGTGAGAATGCAAGGGCAGGGAGCCCCAGGCAGGCTCCGCCAGCGGGCTGCTGCACCTCCAGGAGCCCAGCACAGTGGGAATGCAGCTTAGAGCTGCAGCAGGGCCAAGGCAGGAGGCACTGGAGCCGAGACAGGTGGAACACGTCCTGCCGAGTGGAGTCCAGCCACGGTGGCTACTAGAATGAGGAGTGCCTTGTGCTCAGCTGTGCTGTTCCTCTGAGATGAAGTGGGTAGATGGGGGGTGCAAACAAAATTGTAACTCAAAGGTGGGCTCAGCTCAAAAACTATGAACATTGCTGCCATAGGTATCCATGGTATGGTTGTTGTGCTGGCTTCTGACAACAGACACCCACCCCACAAGAAGCTGTCTAGAGTAGAGGTCTGGCCCAGGGAGCGCACACACACGGTAGGATGGATGTGGTGAGATGGGGGTGAAGGTGATAGAGCCTGGATGTGAACCCATTAGGGTTCCTGTAGAGCTGGGACTCCCATGGGATTTGGGAGAAGAGCAGAACGTACCATGGAACTTGACATACTTCTCACTTCTGTGCTGCTCCTTACGCAGCAGGGTTCTGCTGGTGCTGGCTGTTCTCTAGACTGGGATTAACATTCTCAGTATCAGGAGTCCCAGCATTTGCCCTGGTGTCATTTCCTAGCTCTTTTTTAGTATCCCTTTTACCTTCATGTGTATAGTTTTGAAAAATAAATCTATCAGTGCTCTTTTTCAATTAAATACCCATATCCAGCCCAGCATTCATGAACAACTTTCTTTTCAGAATTTAAAATTAATCTCTATTTGATGTAAAATGCTTGCTACACTTGGTAATTACCAGATGCTTGTATTTAAGTATTACTTCTGTATATATTAACAAAGTTGATTCTTTGTGATGTCACTGTCATTTTTGTGCTAGATTTGTGAGGTTAGAGTATGATTGTGACTTCACTTCAGAATCAGGTAAAGGAAGGGCGTATAACAGATAAATCTCTTAATTCAGCAGATGGTTAAGTAAATTGCTTTGAGTGAAAATGTTCTGTCAAACTACCTTGAGAAACAGTAAAGTAGGGCTTCTAAGTCAATGCGTAGTATTTCTGCACAACAATCCAATTAACAGAGAACAAGACCTGTGAGCAGTATATTGTTTTGGAAATTCATCCCTACAAGTTGTGCAGTTTCCAAACTGTTCTTGTCTGTCCTCATTCTAATCCACTGTATTTAGATACTTTAAAGGATGCAAAAATAGCATGTATATGTGGTTGGAGGTTTTGATTAATTAGTTATTCTGATTTTTATCCCTAGCTTTCTGGGGTGAGTCTGATGACAGCAACTCAGAAATTGAAACTGCTTTGCGTCCACAGGTCCAAAACACACATGCAGATGAATTTGATGACTTCTATGACTAAGGCATTTAGCACTCGTGGAAAAAATGAAGGAAGTGAATTTTATTTGGTTTGATATTTGGCTTGATATTCCTGTAATGTGTAGCATATCTTCTTGGTGTTTAGATTTTAGTTTGGCAGTACAAATACTGGCAATAAAGTATAAAGTCTTTATTTCCCTGGATATATGTTTTCTATTAAACTGATGTTTAAGAATTTATTTTAAATTCTAAGTATTTCCTTTTCTCAAGTCCACTTATACTTTTAAAAGAGTGTCACCAGATAAGCAAAAGCATGTCTGAGCTTGACGGTGTTCCCAAAAGACAAATCCAAGTAGAGACAGGTCCTTGACTGTCCATTTGCTGTTAGGACCTGGCAATGAATATGAATCCCTAGAGCAGTATTACTTCAAATGTCTAGGGCTTTCTTTGAGGTAATGCATTTTTTGCAGGGGCAGAGGGCAATTCATATTATTCCATATCTCTTCTCACTCTGGATAAATCAGCAGCATCCCTTCTAGTGCATATCTTTGACCCTCTTCCCCTGCTCCCGAGGTCCTTGGTCCCTGTGCAAACACATACAAGAAGGTACATGATTTTCTAATATAAGATTCATGAAAAGCCTGCTCACACATCAGGATTTGCACCTGGGTTTTCTGAGTTGAAGGCTAATCACTTCCGCACTAAGCCAGCCTTCCTATCTCAGCACTTCCCTTAAATCCATAACCAGTCCCAACTCAGAAACTGTGGGAAAGTTCCAGGATATGGAAAGATGGGGATCTGTTGTTGGAGCTGGTACTTCTCCAGTTTTCTGGTCCAAAAGGGGGAATTTTGGTACCTGGTAGCATTTGGTAGTATCTTATGAGTCCCAAAATGGGTTCTTGAAAACTGGCTGATATTGGGTATGTTCTAAGGAGGAAGATAGACTTCCTCATGGGAGGTGGTTCTGGCAGTCTATCAGTAGGGGTTGTAAGTGCCTCTGGGCAACTACCACTTTCCAAATTATATTTTGGGACTTGGATTTATTGCAGCAGCTCTAGAACGTTTTGGTCCATGATGGAGTATTGTGCCATCTGGAAGGATTGCCCTGATTATGGACGTTCTTTCTTCAGGAGTATATTCCTAGATCTTTAAATTGGGCAGAACTGTTCACAAAATGATGAACTATCTGGGATTTAGATATTGAAAAGGCAGAAAAGAGGGAGGCTCTTTATATGCTTTTACTAGGGCAGGAATAAACAATTTTAGGAATTTTTTGTGTATCTTTTCTCTGATAACATTTTTCAGCAGTGGTGTTCCAGTTTCCTTCCTTCCTTCAAGTCCTCAGAGAGCTACAGGATTTAGTGAAGGCAGTGTGGGGAGAAGCCATACGTAGGCAGCTGCTTTACTGGTAGGCAGTCTAGATGTGGTTCTGGATTCTCAGCAGACCTTCTGTAGTAGTGTGAGAGTGATGCTGTAGCTGTGATGACTCAGAAACTGTGAGAAACAAGTATTTCATAAGTTGATATCTTTTATTGGACCACATATGTAGTTGGGATAAAGTTAGACAAGTTTTTGATGCAAGACATTCTTCCTCAGGTCTCTGATCAGAGAGATCCTTGCCTCTTGCAGATCTTCTACTTTACAGTTCTTGTACCAGGCAAAGTTTCTTTGAAGAGAATGTGTAATCTAGTGAGGTCTACACATCTTGAAGACCTAGTACCTGCTTGTGAATTCAGGTTCTGATTAAGGTGGCAAGAATACTTGCTTGTGAATTCAGGTTGAAGAAAAGAAAGATGTGGCTGTGCTTAGGGGGTTCTGATTGTTTCCTTTGTCTACTTTCAGCCCAAGGATATAGTCAGATTGTGGCTGAGCTATATGTCTTGGTCTAGAATGGTCAAGATTTGCACCATAGAGCAGTTTAAGCTGGTGGATGATTTTACCAGCCATAGTGGAAATAAGGTTCCAAGCCTCTGTGGTTTTTCAGACCCTTTTTCTTCAGGGTTGCTTCTAATCTGGCAGAAGACATATCAATTGGAAACAGAACTGTAATTCCTCAGAGGCTTCCCCTGCTTTAGGCAGCCAGGCATACCTTTTTCCTTTGGCCCACCTTCCCCTTCCTCTTTTATTCTATCCTGAACAGCCATGTGGCAACCAGGACCCATTAACGCCCTTTTAGAGGCTGAGGTACCATCACCTCGTCACAGGATTTGGGCTCCCTGTATTGGAGGTATTTCCTCCATTGACCTTGAAAATTTCTAGGAAAATGGCAGGTGGTATCTTCTGTCAGCAATCCTGGAAGACCTTGATAGGCTGGAGGCCTATAGATTACTGGGGTTTCTAGATTGGTTTTGTCTGTTAATTCACACACTACCCTGTAAAACAGAACAGATACCCATCTGCATTGTTAATGCTGAGCAATGCTTGTCCTCTCGGGGATAGAGATTAACCTGCCTCCAGTGCCCCCAGGTTACGTTTCTTCTGGAGGCCAGGAGGAGGACTGCCTTCCACACTTCAAAATGCTCCGTTATGGTGTAGCCTCTAACTATGCCTGCTACATTTGCATGTACAATAGCTTGGACTTGCATGTCCCCTCAAACTGTTGCATGTAAATTGCAGAGTTTAAACATGCAAAAAAACATTTACCAGTAGATGCAAATACTGATGGCTAGTGAAGTGATATAAAATCCTGTTTATTTGCACCAGGGATTGGTTGCAGGAAGCTAGAAGTGCACATATTAGAGGTCTTGATTTTTTACAATGCCTTCTACTCCCTATCAGTGTTTAGTTACAAAACACGATAGGAGGCTGTGGAAGATGATGTTCTAATTTAACACTTATGCAGGTACACACAACTCTGGGTGGAGGCTATGCTGTACTGGACTGTAGAACCTTAGATAGCAGAGATGCTAGCAGGTTGATTAAATGAATAGGAGTACATGGTAATACAAATTATACTTTGCTTTATCATGGATTAGCTAATTGCTTCTTGTATTTTGAAGCCCTTGCTGCTCCCTGGGTTGCAACCCAAGACAAATTTTTACTGATAATCTGCTAACCTTTTTTTTCTTTACTGACAACCAAACATTTTTACTTACATGTGTTGTAAATATAAGCTTTCTCATAAGCCCTGGACAAGGCTCAGGTTCAAATGTAAGGGTTTAACACCAACCATGGTTAAAAAGTTTGCTTGTCAGTAAAAGTTTGCAGTTTCTCAGTTAAAAAAAATTAAACTAAACAAAAAAAAAACCTGGCTACCAACCATGCTTGACTGTGGCAATGGATTTATACCATACTGCCCCCATCCCAAGGGTCCCCGACTCACCTCTATACCCTGGTACCCCTAATCACATCCTTCACTTTGGTATCCACCTCCTCAGCCTAACCCCAGCTTAACTCCTACCTGTCCTGCCCATCCTCATCCATCCCTTCACAGACCCTCAAGGAAGGACTACTGTTTGCCTACCTATGACCCTTCAGTGTTACAGGTAGGGAACTGGAGATGGCAGTAGCAGTAGCATATGGTTGGAGGGGAAGGGGCTACAAAGCCCTGAAAGAATGCCCTGTGTTAGGGTGCTGTATTCCTGCTGATGCACCAGGTGGCAGTGCTGTGCTCTGAGAATCCAGGCTTCCTTCAGTCTCATTCCTACAAGCAATCAAGCTTCTTGGCTGAATGGCTGCTTAGTTTTTTACAGATGCTCCATTTTTTATTTCTTTTCGTTTTTTTTATAGGCAGACATTTTTAGGTTTGTTCTTTTACAGACTGTCTGTAAATTTACAGAGAGTTGGAAACTCTACTTGCTGTCCCAGAATAAGCTAAGGAACCTCCAGATTCCTTCCTGATATCTTCTACAATATTGTTTTGTCTTTCTCCAGCACTGGGATTTCCAAAACTGCTCAGCATTGGCTTTTCTGTGTTCTGAAAGTAATCAATTTGGCTGCTACTGCAGGCCTTTCACAATCCCACCATCTGTATTTCTGTCTCTGTGAAATCACTGGTGATTGCCCACAGAACCAGAGTATTGCCACACACTAAAAAGACAGGGGATTTTTCAAAAGTAAAAACCTTTTAATTATTTTTGTGCGTTTCCTGGTGTCAGTAGCCTCAGTTGTTCTGTTTTGTTCCTTTATTCAGGTTGCAAGCAAGAAAGCTAGAAATTATCTTTGTTGGAAATGGAGGCAGGGATTTTTCTCACATTCATGCAAGTCCAGAAGCTGGGACACTAAGATAATGTCTATACTTCTGTTATGGCATGTCCTGGCCAGGCTGTTTCCAAGCATGCTCTGCACTCACCTACTCATGCATACTCCAAACCCTAACACACATAGATGAAGCTGCTCCAGGGTTATTCCCCTGTGGCTGCTTTTGAGCCCTCGGTCTCCAATATGCTTGAGAATAGCTGTTGGACATTGGAGTGCCCTCGCTAGTGCATTTCCAGGTTGGGTGGGTGCAAGTCAGATAGACAAGCTTGGGAATAGTCTGGCTAGGCCATGCTGTTGTCACAACACAGATGTGCCCAGAGAAAAATCACTAAACATTGGGAGATCTGGCATAACTAGAAATGATCACTTTAAAACCCATCATATGGCCATATAGCTAGTGGCCAAAGTAGACTGAAGGATGAAGGGACACTTCCATTTGTACTAACCAGGTTAAACAGATGTTTTCCTTTGCGTTAACTGAGGCAGTAAGTGCTGTCCTCCACCTCCTCATCCCCTAAGTCAGCTGTGTCCCCACAGATTTTAGACTGGAGGTCTCCTTGGGGGCCAGATCCCGAGATGGTGGTGGCAGGGTGAGGGTTGGCAGTGCAGGAGTTAACACAGATGTCATTCACCACCCCTACCCCTAATGACATGGATGTTTATCCAGGCTCTGTTTCTAGGAATGTAGCAGCAGGCCCTGCTTGCCCCAGCCCTGAATTCTTGGGACTTTACCAGTTCTGCGAGCTGGGTGAGATGACTCAGTGGGCCATCTCATTGACACCCATGTCCTAACCCCAATCTCCAGCCTCGGCCTCCGAGGGGGACAAATCATTCAGAAAAGGAGATGGGAGATGACAACACCTAAAGGATCTGGCACCTGAAAAACAACACCTGACAGATGCTCGACTGAGATGTTTTAGTCAGGGATGATTCTGCCTTGAGCAAGGGATTGGAAAGACCTTATGAGGTCCCTTCCAACCCTACTTTCCTATGATCCTAAGGACTTTGGATGGTGAAAAACTCCTTGACTCATAAGAAAAAAACGTACAAGATTAGCAATGACAGGGTTTGGAGGTGCCTTCTAATGCACTGCTCCCAGCTTACTTGTGGAAGGTTTAACCCTACAAACTTTTACAGTTCCTCCCTTTGCAGTTCACAGTGCAAAAGAACCTGTTTTTATGCTGCTTTTAATGTAATTTAACATTAAAGGAATACAGAGCAAAATGTGTTTAAAAAAGCATACTGAATTTGAATGCATATGCTATGCAGGGCAGCCTAAATGTTTGATCTTTGTTTTATTCTGAGATAGATCAAGAAGAAATACGTACATTTCTAATGCAGCCAATTTCTAAATATAATGACATTTGCATATGGCAAACCTTGGTGAATTTCTATTTCTTCTGGGTGTAAAATGGAGACTGGAATAGTTGTGTGGACATCATAATAATTGGATGATTCCAGGAGCTTCATGCATTTTAATTTATTTTTCTTTAATTCCTTTTATCTGAAATTATCTTCATTAGACATGAGATTTTTCTAAGGAAGAAACGGGGAATAATTTTTAAAAAAATCTGTGTATAATGATGTTAGGTTCAGAAACAAAACAGCACTGTGGTAAAAATCTACAGAAAGCAATACTGCATATTTGTGTATACTATTTTCTAGTAGCCCATTTAGAACTACAGTTCAGCGATTTAGTTAAGGCCGAGTCCATTAAAGTAATTTTTAAAAATATCTTAACCAGTGTTCTTTAAAAGATGCTGTAGTTTTTAAGAAAAAGTTAAGATCTTGTCTAAAAAATAATTTAAGGTGTAATGCTGGCTAACAGAGGATGGTGTTTTCAATGCATGCTAAACTGGTCAAGTTAAAACCGGAAGCAAGGAAGACTAGAATTTAACTTGACCAGTTTAGTGTGAGCTGAAGGCCTTGGAGTTGGTGGAAACAGTGGGTGTTGGCTAAACAGCAGCCAGGGGTCCTGTTCCGATGTGCTTTGCTAGAGGAAGTTTTTATTTTTTTTAAAACCTATGAACCTGTGTCAATATGAGTTAAAATTGCATTTTTGAATCTCAGTCTAAACCATGGGTTGTCAGCCTTTTGTAACTCTGGGTTGCTGCTTGTGACCCAGCCTTTGCCATGGGCCACAAATCTCTACACCCATTGGCAATCAGCAGATGCCACATTGGGAAAAGATGGAAAAAAGCAGGCAATAAGACCCTGGGGGTGCCTCCTCCGCTGACCTGCCTAGAGTGTGCTGCCAATTGTCTGAGCTGCTGTAGGCAAGATCTAATCTCCTAATGGGGCTGGATCCAGCCTGCAGGCCACAGGTTGCCAATCCCTGGTTTAGAAAATTTGCCAATCCCTGCTTTAGCTAAATTCAAAGAGGAAGAGGCTCGGTTGTCTGAGTGCATACACACAATGGAGTTAGCACAGTGTTGCCAACTCTTAGCATGTTACCATATATTTTGCAATATTTGGCATGCTTTTTTTTTAAAGCCTGAACTCTTAGGATTAAAGTTTTCTATGAGTAATTCAAATTATATTAAAAAAATCTATTATGTTCTGCAGTAGTACAGCAAAACTTAAAAACATGAACTTTGTGTATTCTAAATGCATGGAAACTAAAAGGAAAAAATAACTTATAAAGGTTTCTTTTAATTGTCTCATGATTTTGGGAGACTGGATTCATGATATTTCAATACCTAGATCAGGCTATCTGCAGTGTTTATTATGCATTCCACCTAGTTTATAATTGCTCGAACCCTGTTTATACCAAACAGCAGATGATTGTGCTTTGTGGTACTTGAAATTAGAGATATACAGGAAAAAAAAGTGCCAAAACTCTAGGTGTACACTTGTACATTCTGGACTCATTCCTCTCTCTTGACTCCTACATCTGGTGTTTCTTTAGGACCTCCCATGCTCAAAGCTGTCTTCCTTGGTGAATTCCCCTCCCTCACTCAGGATTAGGGGATCAGGTAGGAAGAAGAGGTGTAGTTTTCCCTGCAAAAGGTTTGTGGTATCTGGCTCAGTCACTGCAGAAGCTGCCTTTAGTTTCTGGCAGCTGGAGAGCTCTCATTAGTGTCTTAAACCAGAAACCACAGAGCTCTGTGCTGGAAAGCAGGTTCAAAGCTCTGGATAACAGTGAAAAATCTGTATTAGTGTCTGCAGCAAATATTAGATATGTGCATGCTTGTTTACAGCACACAGATGACTGAAAACAAGAGAAAGGGAGGTGACCGAAACCAGGAAAATGAAGCTGATTTTTAAAACTTCCTTGGGCTAGATGAGGGTGTCAGACAGCTGGAGGACTCAGTGAAAATCTTAGGAATTGTCAGTTTCCAGAATTGAAAAATCCCATAAAACTTGAGCCAGGACATCAGGGATGATCTTTCACATTGGTCAGTGTTAGGTCGAGGTAGGGAAGTACTTTAAGTCATTAGATGAGGGGATATTTACCTGCAGTGGTGTGCAGTCCTGGACATCCATGTTCAAGGAGGCTGAACTGGAACATGTACAGAGAAGGAATGGGATGGTCAAGGTAATGAAAATTTATTAGAGAAAAGGAGACTAGAAAAGCTCATCTTGTTTATTTTAGGGCTCTGACAGATGTTTAATTTAAGATGTGAAGGGGTCTAATCCTCAATCCCAACAATCACACCTCTTGCCATGCCACATACGCATAGCAGGATGTGGGAATTTGGGATTGGGGGTAAGGTCCAAATCATGCCTTACTTGCTGGTGTATGGGAAACCCAGGTCAGTTTTGATCTAGGGTGACCATATGTCCTGGACTGGCCAGGACAGTCCCAGATTTCACAGGCTGTCCTAGCATCCTGGTTGGTTGGTGTAAATTGAAGCAAAAGTCCTGGATTTGGCTGCTGCAGACTGAGGCAGAGCTTGCTGCCACCTGCAGTGCTGGGGCTGGGTCCTGCTGAGCAGTGGCTGGAGGCCTGGGGCAGGCTGTGCTTACTCTTGTTTTATCTTTGTGTGTAGGATATCTGCCACAGATTTGGGGATATAGGCAGACAAGTTTTTTGGGTAGATGTGATATTTTGTATTAGATCAACTAAGTAGTCTGAGGCTTCAGATGCTCTCCAACTGATGAGTCTGGGAAGGAGGATACTTGCCTGGTGGTAGAGCCACAAGGACTTGAATGATTGAATTCTGCTCATTCGAAACTTGGAACTTGGCTATTGGGCTTTGCCCGTTAGCGTTCAGAACTGATTTGGCCCTTGAAACACAAGAAAAAAAAGCATAGGTTGTACTTTATACTAGCAAGTGCCAAGCATGTTTGAAAAGCATGTTTTTATGGAGGATCTAGGCTAAAACTTTCAGCCATTTAAAAAAAAAAAAAAGGGAAAATGCATAAAATCTGGATGAATTAGGTCTATGGCTACTATACGCAAATTGTTATAGCTGTGTTTATTTCAAGGTACTTTTTTCAAATTTGTTCCTCACTTCCATGTGCTCAGGGACAGTAGGGTCTGACAGGGGGAAGAAGCTGGGGGTGAGGGCTGCCTGACTGCCCCCCCCACCGATTTACTTTCCCTGCTGTAGCAGTGGGAGGGGGACAAATGCAAGACAGACCTCCTATAACTAGCTTCTAGACGTAGAAACTTGTATCAAAGTTATAAATTTCCTATATATAGAATGTAATTACGGGGGGGGGGGTGTCATCTTGTCAGAGTTATCTTATATTTGAGTAAATATGGTATATAAAAGTGGCTGCCTCTGTGAGAAAGGAGCATTAGATTTGGTGACTGGGGAGGCTGGCCCCAGTCCTATGTGCCTGGAGAGGTCAGAGCTGCTACCCTCTTCTACCTGCAAGCTGGAAGTAGAGCTGGGCAGGAAACCATTTTGCTGTCCTGTGAAACTTTATGGGGATTTCATCATTCCTCATTTGGATGAAAGTGAAATCACTGAGTTTTTCATGAAAGACAAGAAGAGGAGAAATAGAGAACATAGCTAGTAGCATGGTGGTCCTGGCACTTAGCCCTGGAGTGTGGATGGAGGATGGACTTTCTGGTCAGCATATTTGAGAACAAGGTTCAAGTCCCTGGAGAACTGAACCTCAATCTCCACATCCATGGTGACTTCATTTACCACTATGCTAGTGGCCTTTCAGAATAGGTCTTTTTCCATCTTGCTTGTTGGAGCTTTTCCATATTCATATAAACAAGCTGAATATTCAGTGAGCCAATTGGAAAGAGACTGATTCCTGTAGCCTACAAGCAAAGACACTCCAGATGGTATGAAACCCAGGTTCAGGTTTCTTTTGGGCCTCCTGTGGAATTTTCATTGTGCTGTAGGGTCCATTAACTTACAGACATCGTTTTTAAATGGCTTCTGTAATATAAGCACTGAGGTTATTCGAATAGGATTTTTGTGCTACACAGGCTGCCATGGAGAGTACACGATAAAGAAGACTTCAAACCCTGGCACTGCAGCAAATGCAACCCTGGCAAGACTTTAAACAGTTGTTGTAGCACACAGAGAGCACAGAATGCAGTGGAAAACAGTTGAGAAGCACTTACAGTGGAAGCCAAATTGACTGGGACTCCCTTTTTTTGGAGAATATTTTCCTGGTACCTAATTAAGCAGCCTAGTTCAGTACAGCGAGCAACAATACCGAGCCTTAACTGGTATAGGCGGATGTCATTCCTTTGACCTCAACGGCCCTATGTTCAGATGCATAGAACATAGATGTCAATTGAGCTGGACTGGTTGAAGCCAGTTGAGCATCTGGCCTATGTTATTTACCTTGTTCACTAGACACACTACCCACTAGCATCCTCCTCTGATGAAAATAGCATGGTAGCATTTTCATATGCCTTTGTGGAGATTAAATGCATGTTTGCAAGGTGCATTAATGAAAGCTGATAGGCAAACTCCTGGTAGCAAAAGAAAGCCAAGAATAAGCATATGGCACTGACAGGCTGCTAGAAACAGGGAAATGGTAGCTGGAAATGAACCAGCTTACAGATAAAGTTTCAGCTCAAATAATGAACTAAGCAATAATCAGAACAGAAGTTTTTAAGGGAAGGCTTAAATTAGGGCCAACTGGAGGCTTGACAGTATTCACTGGGCACATCTACATGAGATGCTAGAAGTGCAGTAGACTAATTCTGTGCATTGGCATGGCAGGCAAAACCCATGCTAATGCGCATTAACGCCACAAAAAGATGGTTCGTTTGAGCTAATACACAGTAGCAGCAATTATGGCAAATTAAGTTAGTACTTGTCATTACAGGAGTAACTTAATGTGCTGTAATTGTGGTGCATTAATGAGCATGTAGATGTGCTCACTGATTGCTTGCTTGAATTAAGTAAGTGAGTTTGTTTTGACTGAGTCTGTGCCCCTTGGGGTTTGTCATCTGAATATTCTGTGTGCAGTCTAGCTGGGATGGTCTCTCATACAGCAGAAACACAACATGTTTAGCTATTTATTTATTGTTTGCATTACTGTAGCTTGTAGGACTCGGGGTCTTTGGTCAGGACCTCACAGTGCTAGGTGCTGTATATATAGAGAACAAAAAGACAGTCCCTGTACCAAAGAGCTTGCATGCCAAGTTGCTTGGGACTTGGTTTGGTTTTGTTTTGTTTGCTACAAGCTCTCCATGTAACCAGCTGCTGCCACTCACTTGCACACACAGATCTTGGTAGTTAGGGAAGGGTGACAGGGAGCAGAGCTGAACAGGCCATCGTACCTGATAGCAGAGATATTATAATACCTTAAACTTGTTACAACAGCTACTGAAATCCTCTCTTGTCTAGGTGGATTATTTATTTATTATAGAAGGAAATGCAATTCACCAAAGGATAACTGAAAGATGACCATATGAATTGTAATAATCAACTGTGAGTGTGAATGCACAACAATATTACACAGTGCTGGATTATGACATGCTGAGGCCCTAAGCTGTGTCCATTTTAACAGGCCCCATAAAATAAAAAGAATCTGCGAAAATGGATTTTCATGAAATTTTAAGATGAATTATTGTTATTTCTGCACAAATGTATGAACTCAATATGAATAATAACCATGAAGATATATATATATATGTATGTATGTATGTATGTATATTTTTGTCATATTAGAATGAAAATGTCCTTTTTAAAATTTATTTAGAGGACCCTCATATTGTGAGGCCATAAGATGTAGCTTACGTAGTTTAAGCCTAAATCTGGCACTGCTGTTACCATGGAGTAATTTACCCCAAATTTTACTCCATAAGGAGTGGACACAACAAACTCTCCTCAGCTAGCTGCAGTGGCAGCTATCACAGTATCTGTCCACTAGGTGGCAGGGGAGCTGGTTTGCATTGAGTGAAGGGATGAAATTGAGGAGGAAGCAGACAAGGGATATATGCCTCGCAGTAAATTTTGCCTGTAGTGAAATTACTACACATTTCCAGAGGATAATGGTCTCCTGGATTTGGGTAATTTACTGTGTAGTAGGGCTGCATGTCACATGTCTGCTCCACTTTGACTATGTGGTAAATTCAATTTACTACACAGTAAAGTGTAATGCATCTGCTTTCTGTGTTAATGTGTCAACAGGAGGATCACCAGCCCTTTAAACAGTTTTCAGCACACTGCACTTCTGCTAGCTGATAGCACTTTTGTGGCCATTAATGTAAATTGAGAAGTTCAAATAGTCTTGTTTACATTAACATCTATTTTTTTTGCTTTTAGTCTAAGCTGATGTGGAGTTGCAAAATAGCCTGCTAAACGCAGAACATACTGGGGTCACTGCCAGGCTTTGGGATCTTCTACTTCCCCAGCCATCTAGCTGTCCATGACCTCTATTTTCCCATCCCATTCCACCCCAGTAATACTAGCCTGTAATTTTCTACAAGCCTCCTGGCCTTACAAATAGAGGGGATTGGGGTTGAGTGTTACTAGAAAAGACCTCCTCTTGGATTCCAGAGCAGAAGCAGCCAACCTTGCTGTTAAAGAGGGAAGCTGCTTGGGAACTGTATGTTATAGAGGAAGGCATCTTTTATGGGGATAAGGGAATAGGATGGATGCCAGAGCTACACTCACTTCTTCCAAAATTAGTGAGAGACTAGACTGGACAACAGTGTAACAGGCTGTGGGCATGCTTATTTCTTTAAAAGGGAGAAGACTGTAGAAGGAGCTGAGACAGCATGCAGGGGAGCACCTGACCAGAAAGGGATGGGGCTTAACAGGGAGATGAGCCCTGGGGCAGAGGAAGGAGCTGTGGAGTAGGTGGGACTAGGAAAGCTCCTTCCTCTGCAGTCTGCAGGGCCAGACTGCCCGTGTAGGCTTAGGCCCATATACATGTTAAGTCCTGTCCCCCTTCAGTCAGGTGACTCAGTGACATCCATAAACAACTGGTGCCTCCTGCAACTGGGGAGGCACCATGGTGGCGAGTGGGGACCGCTCGCAGTGTCGGTGGTGGGGGTGGGGTGGTGAGTGGTGGGCGATGAGTGGGGACAGCCTGCAGCCACTGGCAGCCATGTTCATAATGAGGTCTGTAGTGGCTACCACCCGCAGAAGCTGGTGGTGGCCAATCTCAGGAGGGGCATGTGTCCCCACTATGTGTCGCCTATGGTGACAACTTTTTCCAGTTTCCAGTATCCTGGATCTACTACTCCTGGCTTATGCTGGGCTGGCACTCCAGGTAATTGTGCCCCCCAGTGGCATCTGGACTGTTGTCTCTGACCCATCCTCTTCAAGTTCTGCTGGCATATTCAAGCCCTCCAGGCAGCCCACGAACAAGCTCTTAAGGTTAAGCTTTTAAATAATTGCCCTTGTTTCTGTGGCACTTCACAGCCTGCAGTATCACATACATTTGCAGTCTGTGTTTTGTCCCACTGCCAGGAATGTGTGCTGGTGACAGCATGCATTTGTAGGTGCCCCAGGGGAAATCTCCTGCAGAGGGGAGAGTGTGTTTCTGCAAGCAGGGAAGAGTGCATCTGGGTAAGGGGAGAAAGTGAGGCAGATGCTCCCAAGGCTTGAAGGGGCTTATCCTGGCCCAGGTATTCCCATGATGTTCAGGACTAAGCCCCACAGGTCCAAGGAGTCCCTGCCAAGGGAGGCTGGAGATCCCAGGCAGCTTCATGCTGCCTCAGCTCTTATGCCATAAGCAAACACAGGGACAGCAACAAAGCAGCCCAGTTTGTTACTACCTTCTGTTGAGGCCACAAATTTGAGCATTTGCTTTCATTGTTTGCTTTCACTTTGTGCCACCATAAACATTTTTACAAAGGTGACATTTATTTCCATCCCTTCATGTCATTCCATCTCAGATCTCCCTAAAGGAGAAGGTTCCATCCTCACCCCACTTAAGTTGTTTTCCATTCCCTCGGTCTGGTTCGGTCATTGGCACAAAGACTAATATTTGGTGACAGATGAACTCCTAATAAGGCAATATCTAATTTTTGGAATTCAAGTGATAGCTGAGTTCCTCTAGAGCATTATTTATTCTACAATTATTGCACACAGACTCATTAGATATAAAACATTTTGTCAGTGATTCTGCTCTTCCACAACTGGCATACTGGCATTCCAAATGATGATGACAGATGTTGATGGACTATGGATTGCAATCAGTACAGCCTAATAGATTTAAGGCTGTATGCTACTCATTCAATGGAAAGGTTTATACACAAAGTGGAGCAGATTGCTGCAGTTTATGCACAGTGGCACTTTCCTACATTACTTTTGCAGGAACAACAGTGCCACTAGAGAAGCCTCTCTACAAATGCACTTCATCATTGGCCACATCTTTTAATGGCTAAGGTCCAATTTAGAATGCATGTGCAATAAGTGTGATCCCAGAAAGAGGATGGGCACCTGGTGGGTGCACAGCATGCGCTTTAAGGCATTTAGCAGTGCAGCCACTGGGTGAAGGGGCATAACTCCTTTGCCCACGCAACTGCCAGATTTCAGGCAAAAGCAGTGCATGAACAGTTTTGTAGGGCAGCTTCACCACGTTAGAAAATTTAGCAGGAGTCATCTTTGTCCATGTCTAAATGACATGTGTACATATCTCTAAGAGCCCTCTGAATGGTGTATATTGGGTATCAAACAAACAGCCCGCAGGGCTCTTGGAACAGCTAGAATTAGTGGTGTAGTCAGCAGAGGTAGGGCCTGATGTCACAGTCTGGAGTATGGAGCCCTGCTGGGGGCTCAGCAGTGGCAGGGTGAGCAATGGCTGCATTAACCTCCACAGCTCCCTGAACTGACACAGTGCTGCCACTTGCCTTACTGCTTAAAGTGGATCCAGATACAGCTCAGGAAGAGCTTTGTGGTCTGGATCTGGCCAGGGGGACCAAATGAGTTCAATACCCTACTGTATGTAAACTGTTATTCACAAGGACCTCCTCTTGGCCCTGATGCACAGAACAACACAGTGGAATTAGTTGGCTTTCCCTAACCTCTTCATCAGTCAGCCAACAGGAACAATATGCACAGCCTCCAATTCCATATAACACCAGTTCTTTTTAAGATAAATTTTCTTTCCCACCCTATCCTCTCAGAAGAGCTGCTCTATCCCAGGTGGTTGGAAAAGGTATCCTACAGGTGGAAGGGACCTTAAGAATCACTGGGTGCATCCAGACAAGCATGCACATGCCTCTTGCCCTGTCTCAAACCCCTTTGAGACAGGGCAAGAGGCATGTGTGGGAATGAAAAAATGTTCCCTGTGCTGCAAACTTGCAGCATGGGGACAAAATTAGATTCCTGGATATCCAGGGTTCAAAAGAAATGCTCCAGAGAACAGCAGAGCAAGGCACAGACCCAGACCCAGACCATGCCTGGAGGAAACACAGGAGTCAGTCCTCCAGAAGATACGCTCTGGTTTCAGCCAAAGCGTCTCTTTGGTGCTTCTGTTGACCCTGGTACTGTCCAAGGTGGTTAAGGAATGGGGGGGGGGGTTTATGGGTGTAGGTGGATGTGAGGGGTGGCAGGGGGATGTTGGGGGGTGTTGGGAGTGGAGGGGGTTGTCAGAGCTATGGAGAGTGACGGGGGATATTGGGGGGTGTGGGGAGTGGCAGAGGGGATGTCCCTGGGGCTGCAGGGGGGCAAGTGGTTGGAACAGCTATGGTGAAGCTGGCAGTGTGTGGAGGGACCCAGCTCAGACCGGTGCGGCTCGCTAGTCCGGCTTGGCACCAAAGCAGGTCGCGCACCTCTGGGAGGCATGCACAGGAGCCATGCCTCCCAGGGCCATGTGACCCGCTCAGGTGCAAAGCCAAACTAGCAAGCCGCATGGGGCTGGGCCAGGTCAGGTCCTACCGCATGCCATCTCCCTGCAGACACAGCAGGGCAGAGGTGGGACCTGGCACAGCATGCAGGGACCAGCCCAGCTGGGCAGTGTGAGCAGCCCCAGGTCTGGCAGGAACCAGCTGGGCTTGGCATGCGATCCCCGTGTGCTGTGGCAGGTTCTGCTGCCATGGGACTGGCCTGGCCAGGTGGCAGAGCAGCCCCAGAGCCAGCAGGACCCGGCTGGGTTCAGCACACGGTCCCCGAGAGCTGGGAGCTAGCAGCAGTGGGCTCAGAGTGCCCCGTTTCCACTGCTGCTGCAGAAGGTAAGTTATGGGCCCTGCATGGAGGGGCTGTGGCCCTGCAAGGTACCTGGGATCCTGTGGGGGGTGGGGAGCTGTGGCCCTGCAGGGTGCCTAGGACCCTGTGCACGGGGACTGTGGCCCTCCAGGGGGGAGCTGGGGTCCTTCAGGGGAGGGCA
>NW_017728931.1:3950813-3952016 GCF_001723895.1 Crocodylus porosus
CACATTCCTCCACACACACCCCCCGGTTCCCACCCCCTTCCTGCAAACACCACACCCCCCCATCCCACACCCATCACATGCAAAGAACACCAAAAGCACACGTCAACACACATAGGTATTTAGAATTTATTTTATCATGATGATAGAGACACTGGTAGGCTTCCAAATTGCTTTAACATTGTAAATATACCAATAAAGCATTGCCCAACTAATCGATCGATCTCTCTCTTTCTCTATCGCACACATATATCTAGAGAGAGGGAGAGAGTGTGTGTGTGTATAAAGTGATCTTTTGTTTTAATTGTGGAAAAACATGGATTTGGGGGTATTTTTAAAAATGGATTTGGGATGCTGCTGTAGCAGTCCAGCTGCCACAAGGGGTAGTGTCTCCAGATACCAATTGACCAGGCCCCAGGAGCTCCTTACAGCAAGTAGCCCTGAGTTGCTTGCTAGGGCAGCTTTTTTTACCGATGTGGCCAGCACAGGGCAGCTTTTTATATTGCTGTAGACAACACAGGTGCTGGCCCTGGACTCTAGCTCCCCCTGGCTCCAGAACCAGGAGGAGCCAGGCAGGGTTATTTTGCCCTAAGTGGCACAATTTGCTCCACAACAAAGTGAATGTCCAAGCATGTGCACTGAGGCAAAAAGCCCCGGCTCAAATTTCCACCACTTCTTTTTTGAGCTGGTGCAAACGCATGTGCTTGCATGTGTGGACATGCCCAGTGGATGCATCTACACAAGCACGCACATGCCTCTTGCCCTGCCTCAAACCCGTGTGAGGCAGGCCAACAGTCATGTGCGGGGACAAGAACATGTTCCCCACACTGCAAAGTTGCAGCGCAGGGAGAAAATTAGGGCCCTGGATATCCGGGGGTCTAAAAAAAATGATGTTTAAAAAAGCAGAGCAGGGCACAGTTCCTGACCGTGTCCTGAGGCAAGCAAAGGCTGGGTCCTCCACAGAGATGCTCTGGTTGCCAGAGCGTCTCTATGGTTGCCCCTTGACCTAGTGCTGAAACACGTGGCTGGCCAGGCAGTGTGCTGCAGCACTAGGGCTCCAGTGCGGGTGAGTAAGCAGTCAGGGGGGCTGGAAAAGGGGGGAGGGGACCATGGGAGGGGACCCCCAACCTCTGCCAGCCTCCCTGAGGCCCCTGACACCTGCCAGGGCTGGCCCCATCCCCCCAAACTCCCCCATCTCATACTTAA
>NW_017728931.1:3952500-3995656 GCF_001723895.1 Crocodylus porosus
TGGTAGCCCCAGTGGGGGTCATTTGGCCCCCATTGGGGGGGCTGAACCCCTTGTTTGGGGGTTGAACCCCCTGTTGGGGTACCAAACCCCCTTTTGGGGGGCATACACCTTGTGTGGGGGCCATCACCCAGTGGGAATGCAGCAAAACATGTATTCATGAATTCATGAAACATGTATTACAGTTCACTTTATTATTATAAGCGACTTGCTTTAACACTGTAAGTTATATCAATAAGACATTTTCCAACTGATCACTGTCTCTTTCTTGCTCTCTGTCTTTATTGTGGTCTTTTGTATTACTTGTGCAGGCACATGGATTTGCAGGTAGTTTACAGAGTGACTTTGGGAATTTTTTTTTATCAGGGATTTTTCAATTTTCCAATAGGGAACACCAGAATTCCTGCTAGGGAGGCCAGTGGCAGGACCCTGCCTGCTCAGAGCTGGCACCTTGGACCCATCTAGCTGTGGCTGACCTCCTGGACAAATGGGGCCAGGAGGACATGCTTTGACAGTTCAAAGCAGGTCACCACACCTGGAACATCTTCTGGGCAGTAGCTGCCCAGATGGCCAGGCAGGAGGCACAAATGGCAGTAGTGCTGCACGAAGGCCAACCCTGCAACCGCAGTCCACTGGCAGCTAGCCCAGAGGGCTCTGCAGTCCTCATCCAAGTCTGGCAGGTGCACAGCAGGTCACAGCCAGGCAGCAGCCCCCACTGCCAGACTGCTGCAGTGGGTAGAGGGTGCAGGGAACTCTCAGGACTACTTCAGCAGTCCAGCTGGCACAAGGGGTAGTGTCCCCAGGTACCAATTGGCTGGGCCTCAGAAGCTCCTGAGAGCTAGTAGCTTTGAGCTACTTGCCAGGGCAGCTTTTTATACTGCTGGGGACAGCACAGGTGCTGGCCCCGGGCTCTAGCTCCCCCTGGCTGAAGATCTGGGAGGAGCCAGGCTGGGTTATTTTGTGGCACAATTGTGCCCCCAAGTGGCACAATTTGCTCCACAACAAAGTGCATGTCTGGGCATGTGTACTGAGGCAAAAAGCCCCGGCTCAATTTTGCACCACTTCTCTTTGAGCTGGTGCAAGCGCACATGCTTGTATGTGTGGACGTGTCCAATTAGTCCAATCCCCTGCACAGATGCAGGTTCCTTTATTCCTCAACCAGTGCAGTCCTGAATCAAAACTTTCCAATCAGTGCAGAATGCATTGCCATGAAGGCTGCAGTGACAATTGTGGTCCCTAATGTTTTTTTGTTTTTTTTTTAAATAAAGTCTTAGGGGTAATATATTGGAATCCAGTCCTGCAAGCATTTGCACCTTTGCTCAGGTTTACAGATATGAGCAGTGGCCCCAGAATCAAAGAGCAAGACCATGATTCCCCTAAATTCAGTGGCAGAATTCTCATCAACTCCAGTGGGGTCAGGATTTCATCCAGTGGGACTACTGGTTCACTTGGGTAGGCAGTGATTCTGTGCCTCTAAAACCTGTAGGGACATTATACTGGTAACCTGGATATGGAATTTAAGGATGGAAGGCAGTGAGTTTATAAATGCTTTAAATAGTTTCATTGGTTTTAGTTTAATCATTTAGTGTAAAGCTTAACAACGTAAACAATAATTATTAATGAGTTGTTCACTTGTTCAGATCTCTGATTGTTTTAGGATTGTATTGAAGCCTGCCCTCCACCCCCCAGTTTTTAGACACTACCCTAGGACTGTATGGTATGCGGAGTTAATCCAATTTATTGTTTTGATTTCCAGTGGTGTTCTTCCTGTTCCTTATGTATCATCTTTAACATTCTAGGATTTTGGTGAAAGTCAGTACATTTTGCAGTCATTATTATTCATCATTGGGTTTCATCTTTACCTCACATGGTTTTTATTCCTTTAGTTTCTTCTTAAGAAAAGCATGCTGTTTAGTCATTGCTTTGTCAGGTCTATGCCCCTAGTTCATAAGCAGAGCATCAGAAATATATTCATTGCTAACACTGGTGTCAAGACATTCCTGACATGTTGAGAACAAATTTATATTATTGTGTTTGGGTGTTGTGCTTTAATTTATTTTTGTAGATTATTATGAACTTTATGCCTGGACACTTTTTAGTTCATCAGTGCAAAAACACACATCTGGTACACCAGTATCAGGCCTTGTAGTCCACTGATTAATTTTAGGCTTACAGTGCAGGATCTCTTATTCTTTAAGATATGTTTCCATCTAGGAAGCACACTGGATATTTCCTTACTGAGTGATTTCAGGCCAGGCTTTTGCTTTCTATTAGGTGTTGCAAAGGACTTCATTTTTTGCAACAAAAATAGGTTGACTTTTCAGTGAAATGTTTATTGAGGTATTCATCTTTTTTCTGAGCTAGTGTAAGCAAGTAATTATAAGATAAGATGATCACAACACATTTCATTTGCATTCACAAGTGCAGCTGTCTTTTCTATTGTCAGAGAAACTACTGATTGCCCATCAATACTCAGAAAATGGTAATACTAAACTGCCTTGCTATGTGATAGTTATATTAAAATCTATAAGTACTACTACAATAACAAGCTTCAGTCAGGGTACATTTTCTAAGTAACACATACACGCCAATCTTTACACAATAGCGGCAGTTCCTATACAAAGTTATTGGGAAAATTTATTCAAGTCACAGATTTTATGAGAGAGATGATAATAAGTGGCTTAATAAGAGCTAAACGAGACTAAGAATAATGAGAAGTACAATATTGGATTAATTTGTTCCACTGTAAATTGTTAAGATACTTCTCTCCTCTGAAATCAGTGTAGTTGACTCCATAAGCAGTGCTGCGATTTTGTTATTTTTGTTAACGATTCCCCCTTCTTTTTTCGCACATCCTCTCCAGTGTCATTGCCCTAATGAAGTTGGTGCATAGTCACAAGACACACTAGAGTACAAAATCTTGCTCACGCTAATCCTATTTAATATCTGAAGATTTAATTCAGTCTCAACATCATCAAATGGCTAATTTAATAGTATTTGCTTATACGATGTACAAGTAACGTGATGGGGGTTTTTATGCTTCTGCTCGTAATTGTTGCAAATGGTGCTTTCCAATTTTACAGTTTGTGCTTTTGTTCAAATTGTATCAGCTCCTTTATGTGCGTCAAATCCTCTGTGAAGGGGATGCCTTTTTTTAAAGACAGCCACTGGTGCTGTCCTTGTGGATCACCACAAAGGCAACACTTCTACAAATCCACTCTGACAGAAAAGCACCCAAGACACATGCTTAAGACCTATTTCCTCGTTTTACAAACACCTCTTGCCTTCAGAACAGGAAATGTAAATGTAAATATTACCCTCTGGAGTACAGAAAAATGTAAATATTACTCCCAGGAGAAACAGCCTGCTTAATTTCCTTTATAGAACTGCTGCCTGGATGGCAAATAGTCATTAGCCAGATCATATTTTTATATACAGCATATAGTCTACTGAACAAGACATCTTTAAAGGAGAGTTAGGGCAAGATTGCCTGCTCCCAGTATGCCCTAAATAGGGGCAATGAGTAGCTACACTGCCCAGGAGTCTGTCTGGTTCTGGGTCCTCAATTTCCTCTCTCTCTGTGGGTTTATACAGCTGCCCATCACCAAAGCACCTTGGCATTTTCTATGTAAAATTAATAGCAATAGGGACAGACTAGGTTTACACAGAGACCAGAGTAGGACTTCGGTTCTTATGCCAAAAATTTAGATCAACAACACCTTTGCTTGGCTGCTGTCTAGCTCTTGAAGCACCTCATTAAATATTGCCTAGGAGCTTCAAGGTCTGTTTCTGAGCATGCCCTGAAGCACCTCAGCTTTGACCCTGCTGAGCAGTGAGTTGTGTAAATCATGCCTAAGCATCATTAGGATCCAGAAACTAGGCAATCTTTTCTCAGTTCTCATAGCATAGCTAATAGGTCAGGCTTGACATACAAACAGCCAGAGGAGAAGATGCCAAAAAACAGCCAAAAGTATGCTGTGTTGTATTCACAGGAGTGGCACTTGCATATCAAAGGAAGTGATTTTTCTGCCATAGTCAGCACTGGTGAGGCCTCACCTGGAGTACTGTGTCCAGTTTGGGGCTCTACATTTCAGAAAAGATGCAGACAGATTGGAGAAAGCCCAGTGAAGAGTGACAAAAAATTAGGAGCCTGGGAAACAAGACATATTAGGATATGCTGAAATAACTAGAGTTATTTGTCAGGAGAAAACTGAGGGAAATTTGATAACAATCTTCAAATATTTAAAGAGTGATTATAGGGAGGATGGAGATGGGCAGTGGTTAGAGCTCTAATGCAGCATGAAAGCCAAATTTATTTTTTCTCCATAGTCTGAAGAGATCCAGATCACATCTCCCACCTCTCAGTAGAATGCACTGATGACTAGTCTGTCAAACTCCTGCTTTTGTATTTTCTCTCTCTTTCTTTGGGCCAATGAATCTTGAATTCTTTGCTACACTGTGACAAATTGAAAAAGAGACATGGAGCATGCTTTCCACCCAGAATTTTATATAGCAGCTATCAGCAATATTTCCTGGTGGTGGATTGAAATGACTCGGCTAGATCCAGGTGGACTAGTGCTAGGACCTGGCTGCTGCTGCAGCTACTGCTCTTCCTAACATCTGGCTGCAACATGGGTGAAGGTCCCTGCTGCCTGGCCACTGCATGGGTAAATCCCACTGGTCCCAAACACCACCAAAGCCCCTCTAGTTCCTCGAACCATAAGCTGCTAACCCGTGATCATTAGCAGTGGTTCTCAACCTTGTTAGAATCAAGGCATCCTTCAGAAAATGCCAGCTCTTAGGTTTCACTAGTTTTTTGATTATGGAAAAATCGTTAAGTAATTCTTCTATTGCAAAGAACTCAGAGAGACCACAACAGGATAGAATGTTTCTGGCACTGTGGATTCCTATTTGAAATCTTTGGGCTTGTCTTGTGAACCAGGTGTAGGTGTTTGCACACCTACCACTGCTAACATTGTGCCGCATCTTATAGCACCTGTAAAAGGATCGTGTAGTACCCCAGGGTATAGTGACAGCTTGGTTGAAAATTACTGATCTATAGCCTTGAGGTGAGGGCACTCTCTTGGCATATGTGGGTTTGAACTGCTGCAGGTTGGGGAAGGAACTGAAACCACGTCTATTTAAATTCTACCTACATCCTACTAGAGTAGTGATTTTCAACTAGTATCCTGCAACAGTCTGGGGTGCCTTGAGAACCCTTTGGGACTGTCATGGGGTGCTGCACAATGTTGGCAATGTTAGGTGTTGAAACATGATTCACAAGATACAGCCAGAGATTTTGAAAATTAATCCATTAGTGTTAGAGGCTGTTGTGGTCTTTGAGTTGCTTGCAACAAAATAATTGCTCTACTGTAGTGAAAAAAAGAGCTGATATTTTCCAACTTTCCTAAAAAGTTGAGAACCATTGTACTAGGGGGTTTCAACCTTTCTAAAGGAGTGTACCCCTGCTGGATACACTTCTGGTGGAGCTGGGGGGGAGGGTTGGAAGGTGGCAATGGCCAGATGTGGAGCAGGGGGCAGCTTACGCACAGTGGCAGCACAGGGTGGTGGATGGCAGCAGCCACCACCACATGCAAGCTCCCCCCACCGCACCTGGCTGGCTGGGCAGTGCCTGTGTGGCCCGCAGAGGGGAGCCCCTGTCCTCCCCCCACCACATCCCCAAGTTTTGCTCCTGGGAGGTGGCAGCATAGGGTGGTGGGTGGCAGTGCTCTGTCCCTGCCTGCCTGCCTGCGTGTGTACCCCTGGTTGACAACCCCTGTACTAGAGACACTTTAGTCCTTTACTGGAGTTAGCCTCTAAAGCCAGAGCGCTAGGAGTTCTGAAACACCGCTATCCTGTCAGCTCATCTCTACTGCCACAATAATCTCCAGAGAAACACCATCAAGTTCATGGATCATGCACGTCTATCCCAGATTGTGGTATACCTCATCCTCTGCACCAGGTGCCATTGTGGTAATGATGTGGGTGAAACCAAACAAAAACCAAGGGAAAAGAACAGTAAACAGGGCAGTTTGCAAGCAGTTCACTAGAAGCAAGAGCCAGGCACCAGATTCTGCTCTGGGAAGGTAAGTAAGGCAGGCCTGCCTGTGTATTTGACTTGCTGAGTGTTTGTTTGGTGGACTGTGTGTTTGGGCATGTGCTTTGAGCACCTGGGAGTGGTGCAAAATGGATGATTGCTGCCTGTGTCTGACAAAAGCACTAAAAAGGGGGCGGAACCAGTGCAGACCCAGGGGGTTATAAAAGAAGACTTTCTGAGTGACCAGGGAGCTAGGGAACAGGGGCAGCAAACAGCAATTTGCTAGCAGTTTGCTTCCCCCTCTTTGAAGGGGTAGCCTTTAAGGTAAGTTCTTTCTTTAAGAGTAACTTATCTACCTATATTTAGTATAAATTGCTAAAACTCAGCAGTCAGACCAATACTTAAATCCCTTGTTTAACTGGAATCCATAGTGAGGGGGAGTTCACTAGAGAGTTAGCCTGGGAACCCTCTCTCACCTTCCGTCACTGTAAGCTTGGCAAGGGGAAGCAGATTAGCAGGGAAAAAGGAACCATTTGGGACTAAGAAGCAGCAAACAGGCCAGTTTACAGGGGGGTTTGTTAGGGAAGGTCTTCTTGGAGAGAGGGGCAGGAAGAGAGGTGATGGATTAAGAGAGACAGAGAAATGGCGGGAGGATGTCACAATACCAGAGTCACTGCCACTGCCAGCTCTTCCTTGCACCTGAGAGGTGTCTGTCCAGGCGGGACCACTCATTGTTGAGGCTTCTACCTACATCCTGGTTTGGTGCTGTGGAGACTGATTTACAGGTTCCTTCCAGTGATAGCGAGTTGGGGGAGTGTCTGATGTGAACAGTGCCTTCTGGTGGTATCCCTTAGGGAGCAGGGAAGAGAGCTATAGGAGGAGGTGGCGAAGCTCTGAACCATCTTCTACCATGGGGACTTCAACGATTTGATGCTGGAGAAGACCTCTAGGACTGGGGAGGAAGGCCTGCCAGAGGCAGTGCTGGAGAAGGAAGAGGACATGAGGTCTCAGGAAGGTGGAAGCTTGTAACCTCTGACAGCAAGTACTAGTCTTCAATTCCACCTGCCGTGGTTTGCCTGGAGAACAGAACCCTTGCAACAGAGGAGAAGGAGCATGTTCCATTGGTGGAAGAGGCCAGGCCAGGCCTCCCCAAGGTTGGGAGGATTGAGACCACTGCCACCAAAAGAAAGTGATGGGTGGTTATGGTTGGAGACTCCCTTCTATGGGGGATGGAGGCATCCATCTCCTGGCCTGACTTGTTTCAGGAGGTCTGCTGCTTGCCCGGAGCCCAAATCTGCGATGTCACGGAAGGATTACTGAGACTTATCCAGTCCTCTGACTACTACCCCATGCTGCTCATCCACATAGGCAGCAATGATACTGTCAGGGGTGACCCTGAGCAGATCAAAAGTGACTACAGGGTTCCTGGTGCAAAGGTAAAGGGGACAGGTGGTGTTCTCAGTCCTTCTGGTCAAGGGCAGAAGTGGATGCATCCTGCAGATCAGTGCATGGCTGCACAGATGGTGTTGCCAGAGGGGCTTTGGCTTATTTGTTCATGGAAAGTTTTTTCAAGAATAAGGATTGCTAGGAAGTGATGAGATCCACCTGACAAAGCGAGGGAAGAGCATCTTCTCAGACAGACTCAACCTAGTGAGGAGGATTTAAACTAGGTTAGCTGTGGCAGGGGGGAAGTGGGGTTGGAAATCACAGCCCTGAGGTAACTGGGGAAGTGGGTGACCCGGAGGAGGCACAAGTAGGAGGGGACAACAGAGAAGGCCTTCTCATTCTTCCTGAGAAAGTAGGGCAATTGTCTAGTTCCCTCAGGCATCTGTACATGAATGTATGGAGACTGGGAAACAAACAGGAAGAATTGGAAGTTCTTAAACAGTCATGGAACAATGATGCGATTGAATTATAGAAAACAAGGGTTGGAAGGGACCTTGGGAGGTCATCTAGTTCTACCCCCTGCTCAAAGCAGGACCATCACCAACTAGACCATCCCATCCAAAGTTTTGTCTAGCCAGGTCTTAAAAATCTCCGAGGATGGAGATTCCACCACCTCTCTGGATAACTTGTTCCAGTGCTTTACTACCCTCCTAGTGAGAGTGTGTTTTTTCCTGATATCTAACCTCCAATTCCCTTGCTGCAACTTGAGACCATTGCTCCTTGTTCTATCGTCTACCATCACTGAGAACAGCCTAGCTCCACTGGAATAACAGAGACTTGGTGTGGTATCTTGTATGACTGGAGCACTGTCATGGATGGGCATAAACTGTTCAGGAAGGACAAGCAGGGGAGAAGAGGAGTTGCTCTTTATAAAAGAGCTGTACGATTGCTTAGAGCTCCAGTATGAAACTGGAGACAGCCTTGCTGAAAGTCTCTGGCATGAATGACACATGCCCCGGTGGTTGGGGTGGGGCATGGCGGTAGCGGGAGCATAGCGGCAGTAAGCGGGGGAGCTCCCACAGACGCCACCAGCAGTGTCGGTGGTGGGGGGGGGGTAGCGAGCACTGACCAAGGGTCAGCGACCACCCGCAGCTGCCACTAGCAGCATTGGCAGCAGCCAACAGGGATTGCGGACTGCCCGCAGACGCCACCAGCAGTGTTGGTGGTGGGGTGGCAAGTAGCGACTGTTGTCAGCAGCGCCTTTTTGTAGGTGGTGCATTGCCACACTCGGGGGGTGCATGTGCACCCACTACATGTCACCCCTGGTCTCTGCGTTAGGGTCAGAAGGGAAACCAACAAAAGTGATGTCATGGTGGGTGTTTGCTATAGACCACCAGACCAGGAGGATGAAATGGAAGAGGCTTTCTTCAAACAGCTAGCGGAAGTTTCCTGATCACAGGCCCTGGGTCTCCTGGGGGACTTCAATCATCCTGACATCTGCTGTGGGGGCAATACAGCAGTGCACAGGCAATCCAGGAAGTTTTGGGAGGGTGTTGAGGACAACTTCCTGGTGCAAGCATTGGAGAGGCCAACTAGGGGCTGTACTCTTCTTCACAAACAGGGAAGAAATGGTGGGGAATGTAGAAGTGGTTGGCAACCTGAGTAGCAGCAACCATGAGATGACTGAGATCAGGATCCTGAGGGAAGGAGAGCAACAGACTATGGACCCTGAACTTCAGACAAGCAGACTTGGACTCGCTCAGGGAAGTGATAGGCAGGATCCCCTGGGAGCTCAGTCTGAGGCAGGAAAAGTGGTTGCATTTTAAAGAACCCTTACTGAGGGTGCAGGAATGAAACATTCTGAAACACAGGAAGACTAGCAAGTATGGCAGAAGGCCAGCTGGGCATATCAGTGAACTGCAGTGAGCTAAGCCACAAAAAGAAAGCCTACAAGAAGTGGAAACTTGAACAAATAACTAGGGAGGAGTATAAAAGTATTGCTCAGGAATGCAGGGATGAAATCAGGGTGGCTAAAGCACAATTGGAGTTGCAGCTCCCAAGAGATGTGAAGGGAAATGAGGTTTCTACAGGTATGTCAACAACAGGAGGAAGATCAGGGGAAGTGTGGGTCCCTTACTGAATAGGAGAGGCAACCTTGTGACAGATGATGCAGAAAAGGATGAAGTACTCAATGCCTTTTTTTACTTCAATATTCACAGGCAAAGTCAGCTCCAGACAACTACACTTGGCCACATAGTTTGAGGAGGAGGTGAGTAATCAACAGTGGGGAAAGAACAGGTTAGGGACTATTTAGAACAGCTGGACATGTACAAGTCCATGGGGCCAGACTCAATGCTCCCAAGGGTACTGAGGGAGTAGGCTGATGTGATTGCAGATCTGTTGACCATTATTTTTGAAAACTCATGGTGACTGGAAGAGGTCCCAGTTGACTGGAAAAGGACGAATATTTTGCCAATCTTTAAGGAAGGGAAAAAGGAAGATCTGGGGAACTACAAACTAGTTAGCCTCATCTCAGTCAGAATCATGGACCAGGTCCTCAAGGAATCCATTTCTAAGCACTTGGAGAAGAAGTTTATCAGGAACAGTCAGCATGGATTCAGCAAGGGCGAGTCATGCCTGACCACCCTGACTGCCTTCTGTGATGAGATGACTGGCTCTGTGGATATGGGGAAAGCAGTGGTTGTAATATACCTGGATGTTAGCAAGTCTTTTGATATGGTCTTCCACAACATTCTTGCAAGCAAGCTAAGGAAGTATGAGTTGGATGAATGGACTGTAAGGTGGATGGAAAACTGACTGGATCATCAGGCTCGAAGGGTAGTAATCAATGGCTCGATGTCTAGCTGGCAGCTGGTATCAAGTGGTGTGTCCCAAGGTTCAGTCCTAGGGCCAATTTTCTTCAATATTTTCATCAGTGATATGGAAGATGGGATGGAGTGCACTGTCAGCAAGTTTGCTGGGTGGAGCAGTAGATGCACTGAAAGGTAGGGTTAGGATTTAGAGAAACCTAGACAAATTGGAGCATTGGACCAAAAGAAACATCATGAAGTTCAATAAGGACAAGTGCAAAATCCTGCAGTTAGGATGGAACAATTCCATGCACCAGTACAGGCTGGGGGCTGACTGGCTGAACAGTAACTGCAGAAAAGGACTTGGAGGTTACAGTGGACAATAAGCTGAATAGGAGTCAGCAGTGAGCCCCTGTTGCTAAGAAATCTAACAACTTACTGGGCTGCATTAGTAGGACCATTGCCAGCAGATTGAAGGAAGTGATTATTCCCCTCTGTTTGGCACTGGTGAGGCCCCACTACAGAAAGGAAGTGGACAAACTGGAGAGAGTCCAGCAGAGGGCAACAAAAATGGTTAGGGTGCTGGGACACATGACTTAGAGAGACTGAGGGAACATTGGAGGTGGTACAAGCACCTACACTGAACACCTTCAACAGTAAATTGGACACTTATCTTGCTGGGATCCTATGACTCCAGCTGACTTCCTGCCCTTTGGGTTGGGGGCTGGACTTGATCTTCCAAGGTCCCTTCCAGCCCTAATGTCTATGAAATCTATGAACTGGGCTTATTTACTCTGGAGAAGAAAAGACTGAAGGGAGGATTAATAACAGCTTTCAACTACCTGAAGAGTGGGTCTAAAGCAGATCGAGCTAGACTGTATTCAGTGGTGGCAGTAACAGAACAAGGAGCAATGGTCTCAAGTTACAGCAACGGAAGTTGAGGTTAGATCAGTGGTCACCAACTGGTCAATCCTGATTGACTGGTCGATTGGGGAGCCCCTGACAGTTGATGTCTGACTCTCCAGGCTGAGATTGACTGTCAGAGGCTCTGTGATAAGGAGCGGCAGGATGTAGCAGCAGCAGGACGCACGTGACTGGGCTGAGTTGAGCTGCACCCCCTGCCGCCGGGGCCAGGCATAGTGAGTGGGACGATCCCCCTCCACGGCCCCTGGCACCACATGAGTGGAGACCTCGCCAGGCTGGGGGAGGATTGGAGTCTGGGCAGCTCATCCAGGCATGCGGGGAGGCTCCTGCCACTGCACACACCCTAGCAGAGACCCGGGAGAGCATGTGCACCCCCAGTTTGTGTACAGGACAAGGTGGCTGCAGCTCGGGCCACAAAGCCCAGGGCGCAGCAGCAGCCACCTTGCCCTGCACAAAGACTGGGAGAACATGGGCAGGCAGTGTGGGGATGCAGTCAGGAAGGCCAACCGTACCTTGTCATGCATCCACAGATGCATCTCAAGCAGGTCCAAGGAGGTGATACTTCCCCTCTATGCGGCACTGGTCAGGCCGCAGCTGGAGTACTGCATCCAGTTCTGAGCGCCCCACTTCAAAAGGGATGTGGACAACATGGAGAGGGTCCAGAGGAGGACCACTCGCATGATCAGGGGGCAGCGGGGCAGGCCCTACAAGGAGAGGCTACGGGACCTGAACCTGTTCAGCCTCCACAAGAGAAGGCTGAGGGGGGATCTAGTGGCCTGTTATAAACTAGTCAGGGGGGATCAGCAGGCATTGGGGGAATCCCTGTTCCCCCAAGCACTGCCAGGAGTGACCAGGAATAACGGTCACAAGCTGGCAAAGGGTAGATTCAGATTAGACATCAGGAGGCGCCACTTCACAGTCAGGGCAGCTAGGATCTGGAACCAACTTCCAAGAGAAGTGGTGCAAGCTCCTACCCTGGGGGTGTTTAAGAGGAGGCTAGATGTACACCTTGCTGGGGTCATTTGACCCCAGTATTCTTTCCTGCCATGGCAGGGGATCGGACTAGATGATCTACTCCGGTCCCTTCCGACCCTAGAAACTATGAAACTATGTGCCCCCTTGGCCTTTGCTGGGATGTGTGCAGCAGTGGAAGCCCCCCAGCATTCCTGAATGAGCCACCCAGGCCCCACTCACCCTGTCCCGCCCCACTCCCTGCCTCACCGTGGGGGCCTTGATCTGTCCTCCTGCCTGTCCCGCTGACCTGCTGGGTGGGGCAGGAAGGGGCATGGTAGATCCTGGATTGCCCTTTACTTCAAAAAGTGATCTTCACCTTAAAAAGTTGGACACCACTGGGTTAGATATTAGGAAAATCTCTCTCACTACAAGAGTGGTGGAACACTGGTTGGACATGGGGACTGTGTCTTTGCCGGCAAAGGTGAAGTGTATGTAATAACGATGACATATTGTTATGTAGCACTTTTTGGTAAGATAGCTAACTTGAAGCCTTCAAAAGTCATGCAGGGGTCCTGGTTTTCTCTGATTTAAAAACTGCAAATTCTCTGATTAAAAACCCAAAATCCATGATAAAAATTAAAAGCCTCCCACAGCCCCTTCACCCAGCATTGCTGGTGCCCCTCACTCCTCCACAACAGCTCCACAGGCACAGACATGCAGACACAGATGCACATACAGACACTGACACCCACCCAAGCAGGTAAGTGTGTGTGTGGGGGGGAAGGGGCAGAGCAGGGCAGGGGAATGGGAAGGTGCTGGGAAGGTAGATCAAGAAGAGGAGGAGCGTGCCTCTGTATCCACTCCCAGGAACAGGGCCGGGGGGTGAGGGCAAGGGTGCCACCCTACGGGCTACACATGTACCGGCCGGCCTGATGGGGGGGTTCGCACAAGGAGGTCACCACTGCAACTTTGCCGCTGCACCCTGCAGTACCATCCCACATCCACCCGCATGGCTTTGCAGGCAAGCAGTGCAGGGCGCAGCAGCGGCAGTGCAGTGGTGGCCGCTTTTGTGCAGGCCACATATGTGCCGCCTGGCCATGGGGAGAAAGGGGGGCTTGCATGCAGTGGCCACCACTGCACCGCCGCTTAAGCCTCATGACCGGTTGCATGGCTCTGGCGGTACAGGATGGTGGCAGCTGTGTGGCTGGCCAAGGGAGGGTGGGGGCTCTCATGAGGCTGGCTGCACGGCTCCATGGCCATGGCTCTGCAGTGACAGCGAGGGATAGTGGCTGCGGGGGAGGGGGGGGGCTTGCACATGGCAGCTGCTGCTACTTACCTGTGGAGCCATGCCAGCGGTGGTGGTCGCTGCATGCAAAACCTCCCTCCGCTGCTGCTACTATCGCAGAGCCATGCCTGTGGAGCTGTGCGGCTGGCCACAGGGTGGCACCAGCAGTGTGGTGGTGGCTGTGGCTGCCACGAGCAAATCCCCTGTCCTGCCAGCTGGGACGTGTGTGGCCTGCAAAGGGGCACCCCTGCCCTCACCCCACAGCCCTGCTCCTGGCTGCGTTTGCTGCCTGGGGCTGGCAATGCCGCCTGCTCTCTTGGCCCCCGGCCACCTTCCTGAGCCCTGCCCTACAACCCTCAAGCCCCACTTACCTCTAGGATCCAGGGGTGAAGGGTGAGCCTGAGCCTGAGCCTGAGCCGAGCTTTGGCTTACTCAGAGGCTGAGGCCCTGCCCTTCCCCCTCTTCCTCCCCCTCTGGGTAGGGCTGGGCATTTTCTGCCCTTTCTGCAATCAGCTCTTGTAGGCTGGGGCCATGACAGCCTGCAAGACCTCTTTGCAAAAACCAAGAATCTGCTAAAACGGGAAACCCACATTTTCTCCAATTAAAAACAGGGAACCCGTGGTTTTCTCCGTTTTCCTGTGGGAAATGGAAAACCCAGATCCCTGGTCATGAGTCAGCCCCCTCAAAAATGAGACCAGCTTAACATTGATGAGATTTTAAAAATAAGAGATCAGATTTGTATAGGAAGTGTCATGTATAAGAAATAATTCCACAAAGGAGTCACGGGGGCCTTGCACGTGAAAGAAAATGATGGAGCGTGTGCCATTATTTTTTCCATCTTCAAGTCCTTAGAGTCCCTGCATGGCATCTGTCACGTGTGTGGACGTGTACATTATACCAATGATTATGGAATTGGTCTGAGGATTTAAATTTTCAGAGGAGAGGGGCAGGGAGCTGGTCCAAACCTTGGCTCTCTACCTCGCCCTATACGATCGTTTATGTTGTGAAGGGCGAAAAAAAAGATCTCTCTGCATCTCCTGGACTGTCTGCAAAGTGCAAACTGTTGCATAAATACTATGCTTGCGAAGGCCCCCAAACGGTATTTCTACTTAAACCTCACGGCTGTGCCCGCCCCCCCTAGCCAGGGGCACTGTGAGCGAGTCACCCTGAGAGGGTAACAGAAACCTTCCCAGCCTCGCAGCCGCCACCTACGTGACCCGTGCCCACATTCTTCAAGGCAAGCTTGGGCAAGACTGGCCCCGCCCCCGCTGCCCCTAGCAAGAACGCTGCGCAGGCGCGTGCCCGGCACAAAAATGGCAGCGTGGAAAGTGTCACGTGCTTCCTTTCCCCGCTCACTTCCTTTCCTAGCTGTCCCCGCGCCGCCCCTTGCCCCGGAAGTCCGGTTTGCCGCCGCTTCCCTCTCCACACCTTAGTTTCTAGCTGCGCGGCCGCTGCTGCTGCAGGGCCATGGGAGTCCCGGCCTTCTTCCGCTGGCTCAGCCGCAAGTACCCTTCTATCATCGTCAACTGCGTGGAAGAAAGGGTGAGACCAGCGTTGCCCCTTCCCCGGTCGGGCCCGCGCGCCCCTTACGTAACCCCCCAGCCCCTGCGTAATTCCATGGCTGGCGGGGGTCTTGCGTGACGGTGCCTCCGTTGCTGGGGCAGCGGTGGCGAGGTGACTCTTGGCTCCCCACCCCGTCCTGGCGTACGCGGGTCGGGCTCGTGCCGCGGCTCCGCTCGCCCCGGGTTGGCTGCGGTGGGTTGACGCTGTCTCTGTCATAGTGGAGGCGGTTGGAATGCACCGCCCTCCCCCCCCACCAGCTGTTTACTCCTTTGTTGGGGTATGAGCACCCCCCGCACCCGCCCTTCGCTGAGCAGTGATTGCTGTGGGCAGCAGTGAAGCTGACCAGCGCTTGCCTTAAAACAAAGGCATCATCATCGTTTAAAAAATTTATAAGTGATTAATATAAAACCAAATTATTATTCAAGCAAAGTAAGGGAGTTTGTGCCCTGAAAACTTGCAAATAACTTTTTCCAGCTGTCTAGCTGGTATGATAAAAGAGATCATGTCTACCCAAAGAAGCTAGCTTGCCTCAAATAAGTTAACCAACTTCCTAGCAAGTTATAAGGTGGCCTTGTAGCTCTTGAACATAAGCGAACAATGTTGCTTTGAAGGCTGCCTTAAAAAGTTGCAATTAAAAGTTTGTAAATGTGGCTTGTTGAGGGGAAACTATCTTTTTGTTGCAGTTGAAGGCTGAATAACTTCCACTCTTTCTCTCAAAGAAGGCTGCCTGCTTTTTCTCTTAAAATACCTTCCCTTTCCTTGCTATCTCCAGAAGGCTCTGAAGAGGGAGCGAGTTTGGAAGCGGAGATTTAAAACTAGTGTGCTTGAGAGGGCAAAAGGTTCTTGTTTGAAATGTCCTTGTTCTTCTCAGTTCTTGTTTGAAACTTTTTAATAAATTTTTGTTTGTGTCTGTTTACATCAAATTTGCGAAGGACGCTTCAGAAGGAAAGCTGCCTTTGTTTTGGGTGGGCTCTTAAAAGGTTCCTACTTCAGGTTCAAGTACTCCACCAAACACAGAGGCATTTTGGTCCTCCCTGCCCTCCCCCCCCCCCAAACAAAACAAAACAAAACAAAACAAAAAACACAAAAAACAGAAATATTGAACAACCAGCTTCCATTTTCGTTGGCACTGTTTACAGATTGTCAGTGCTAAGTCTTGCCTTCTTATTTGAAGGCAGATGCTGTAGGTGATGCTTTTAACATCCTGGTATGTGTATTGGATTAGTGTCCACTGAACATGTATATGCTGAATCTACATGTTAGGTAGGGCCTCTTTCTCCTGCTAGAAACTGGTTTCCTTCCTGCAAGAAGCTAGCTTTTGAGGGTAAGGAAGGGATGCTGTTTGCTGGGGTTGGAGAAATCAGTTGGATGCTGAGAGAGAAGGACAGTAGCAGTACAGAGAGTTTTACACACATCAATCTCAAAGTACTGTGGGAGAAGTGTTTCACTGAACTGACTCATGCTGCCACACGCAGCCACTTTTCTCATGTTTGGTTTCTGGAATTCATAGAAGTGATTGCCAAAAAAAAGGGACTGGTAGAAATAAGTACTAAGAGCTAAAAAAAGAAAGTGTGCACAACCATTTGGAGATTATGGTAATAGGGGCTGAGGAAGTGTGTGAGGCTTGTCTGCACAGCAAAGTTATGGAGTGAGGTACGGTGTGAATTGACACTGTAGTAGTGTCCATACATTTGGTGTTGCAGTGAGCACAAGGTAGCTTGCTTTGCTTCAGAGCTTGTTGTAGTCCCTTCTTTGTGTGGACCAAAACCCTAAAATGCGTGAGAGTGGAGAGTTAACTGAAAAGCTGAGAAAGAGAAGTGGTTGCTCAGTTGTCGTTATTTATATTTACTTACTGTACCTTTTTGTTTCTCACTATCAGCTGTCATATTTAAGTTGGAATTTGAAGGATAACTTTTCTATATTTTAAAACATGTCCCTAGTTTGGATTACCTTCAGTTGCTTACTTTTTTCCTGACACTTAACCCAATCTTTAGCGGTTGGTGTTACTCTTATGCAATGATTTTGCTGGTCAAAGCAACATTAAGGAACCTGCTTTTTAGGGGTGCACCAATAGAGATTTTTGCGGATGATACTGATAGCCAGTTTTTAAGGAGGCATATTGGCCAATGCTGATCCTATTTCCAATACCAACCCTGCAGCATGGAGAGCTGCCTCCAGCTGCTAAGTCTTGTGTGGGGGGAGGGAAGGGGCTAGGGGGCAGATCAAGGCCCCCGGGGGGTTGGGTCTGGGTCCTCCCAGCTGGAAAGGGCACAGGACAGTGCCGTGGCTCATCTGTGGGGATGGGGAGGATGGCTTCTGCCACTCATGTGAGAGCTGCTGGTCTAGTGACTCCTGCTGCTGCTTCCGCTGCTTGTTTGAGAGGGCAGCGGGGGGGTATACCCCCAGGTCTGTGCGGGGTGAGCTGGGGCCAGGGCTGCACCAAGCTCTGCCTGACAGCAGCCTCCCTGTAGCCCCTTTCCCAGTGCAGCCCTGCCCAGCCCCGCCAGGAAGAGTTTGTTGCAGATCCGGGGACACACACCTACCCTCCCAGATGAGCGGTGGGAGCTGCCGGATGAGCAGGCGAGGGCTGAACAAGTCGCCAGACTAGAGGCTCCCACAGGAGTGGCACACAATGGTAGCCCTCCCCCCAACAGGCCGCTGCTCCATCCCATGCCTGCCCCAGCCCCCTGCCTCCCTCCCTACGGGGGGCCTTGATCTGCCCCCCAGTCCCTTCCCACCTCCCTCGATACCAGTCTTACCAGCTGGAGGCAGCTCTCCACACTGCGGGACTATGCTTCTCACTCCTGTGCTGCACTGTGGCTGCATGCATACATGGGCCATTTATCAGCCAAATTATCAGCCTGATATGGCTGATTTCTGATATATTAAATTTTCTTTGTGTAGGCACCACTACAGCTTTTGGTTGATAACACTTTTCCCTTACTTCTGCAAACCAGAAAATGGTGAGGTTTAACTCACTGTTGGTATCTAATTCTTGTTCCAGAAATAAGGAATAGAAATTCCAGGTTTTATTGCTTTTAAGATTTATGTAGTAAAAAAATTTAAATTAGTGGTTTTCAGCCTGTGGTCCTTGGACACCCTCAGGGTTCATAGATTGTCCAGAGGGTCCATTAAAGGTGATATGATTAACCAAAAGTATGTGAATACCCACACTTAGAATTTAAAGGGGTCTGCACCTCCATTCAAATTTTTTTTAGAGGCCCACACATGAAAAAAGGTTGAAAACCACTGGTTTAGATTAACCCAATATTGTATGTTTTTTATTCAGTGGTGGTCTATAGCTTCCGTTTGGATTCTACTGTGTGATGGGTGAGCTTCTGTACCATACCTGTAAGCACTGAAGTACAATTTGGAGCCTAACCATTTAGATAGGGGCTGACCCCTTTGTCTATATGGGAAAACTATTCAAAAATAAGATTGTGAAGCTGAAGCCCATTAGTGGTTTTGGAATAATTCCCTACATGAAGATTTATTCTGGAGTAACTGTTTGCATGGGGAGCTATTACAAATAATAGTAGGTGTTTTGGTTAGTTTTCCCCAAATAAACAAGCTCTAGAAGTAGCTTTAGTGCACTTGTATCTTTGTTAATTGTGGCCTCTTCCAGGAGACCCCATGGCAATCAGGATAAATTATCCCTGGGAAGATTGTAGAGTGATTAGTCTGTGGTAGTAGTACTTCACTTGTAAAGCAGTATTGGTTTACTATAACATAAAGGTATTTCTGTGCTAGATTCAGCCAAAGGAATTGCCCTTTGGCTCTATCTGCAGTATTTCAAGGTTCCCATAAGCCAAAGGTACCAAATTAACCTTGTGCCCTGAACCAGATTCAAACCGTGAGGCTCCTTGTAGGTTGCTTCCAGCCTGGAGCATGTGGTGGCAATAGCTCCAGCATGGGGGCTTATAGCACAGCTCAAGCCCCTGCCACATGGAGTGGGCTGGGGCTGCTGTTGCATGCCCATACAGCAGCTGTAGCTCCAGGACAGGGTATGCAGTGACAGTGGGGGCAGCAGCCAAGCAGTTAGGTCTGTCACAGCAGTGACAGATGAAGTGGCTAGAAGACAACCTGGGATGTATCAGCCCTTTCTTGTCATCCTGCCACTGTATGTACTAGGGCCCATGGGCCCCAGATTCTGCAGCAGGCCACCTGCCACATATGCCCAATTTCCAGGGCTCTGTCTGTAATCCATTGGGCCAGATAAAGTAACTCTGTTGGTCGGATCTTGCCCAGGGGCCATATGTTTGACCCCTCTGCTTTAGACCTTTCCAAGCCTCATGTGTTATGAAGGGACAAGAGAGGTGTGGGTGAATGTGCCCATTATGAATGCCTGCCTGCTGTCCAATTTCCAAATGCTTTAAAAACCATCCAGAAGTTGATTATTAGACGCTTCCTAAAATTTTTCCTCTAAATAAACTTGAGATATGCTTCCCTCATACCCTGGAAGGGTTACATTATTCCAGTGGGAAGAAGCAAATATATTTGACAAAATATGAAATATTTTGCCTTATAGTTACTAAAAATCTAGCCTTTAATTTTGCTTTCTAAACTGTAGCTTGAGTTTTGGGGAAAGATCAGTGAATGTTTTTAACTGCACAACTTTAGCAGCAACTAAACATTGATAACAATGTCTAACTAGAATTATAATGAAATCTTGTAGGGTATTTACTTTTAAATATAGAAGTCTAGTTTAGAATAATAGAAAATTAGGGTTGAGAGGGAGCTCAGAAGATTATCTAGTCCACCCCCTTGCTCAAAGCAGGACCATCCCCCATTATATCACCCCAGCCAAGGCTTTGTTTAGCAGGGTCTTAAAAAACCTCCCAGGCTGGAGATTCCACCCTCCTAGTAAAAGAGATTTTCCTAATATCTAAACTTCCCTTACTGCAACTTGAGACCATTGCTTCATGTTCTGTCATCTGCCACCACTGAGAACAGTCTAGCTCCATCCTCTTCGGACCCACCCTTTAGGTAGTTGAAGGCTGTTATTAAATCCCCCCTCAGTCTTCTGTTCTGCAGACTAAATAAGCCCAGTTCCCTCAGGCTTTCCTCCTCATTCATGTGTCTCAGCCCCCTCACCATTTTCATTGCCCTCTGGTGGTCTCTCCAATTTGTCCACATCCTTTCTGTAGTGGGAGGCCCAAAACTGAATACAGTACTCCAGACGTAGCCTCAACAGTGCCAAATGGAGAGGAAGAATCACTTCCCTTGATCTGCTGGCAGTGTTCCTACTAGTGCAGCCCAGTATGCTGTTAGCTGCCTTCACACCAAGAGCACACTGGCTCATATTTAGCTTCTTGCCTACTGTAACCCCCAGGTCCTTTTATGCAGAGCTGCTGCTTAGCCAATCAGCCCCCAACCTGTACTGGTGCATGGGATTGTTTGGCCTAAATACAGAACTTTATATTTCTCCTTTCTGAACATTATAAGAGGTTTCCTGTGGTCCAGTTCTCCCGTTTGTCTAGTTCTCCCTGTACCCTAGCCCTACCCACCAGCATATCTAGTCTCCCAGCTTGGTGTCATCTGCAAACTTGCTGAGGGTGCACTCTGTGCCATCTTCCAGGTAATTGAATATATTGAACAAAACTGGCCCTGGGACCAACCCTTGGGTAACTCCACTTGATACCAGCTGCCGTCTAGACGTTAATTACTGACCTTTGAGCCTCATGATCCAGCCAATTTTCCATCCACCTTCCAGTCCATTCATCTAACCCGTACTTCCTTAGCTTGCTTGTGAGAATGTTGTGGGAGGCTAACAGGGTCCTGCTCCAGGGGTGGTGGTGATATCCCTGGAACCCAATCAGCCCTTATCAACTTTGCTGTCTTTTGCTGTCTCTGGGCAATCTTGTCTCCTTGCCTGTTATTCCTTGATGAAATCCCACTTTTAGGAAAGGGAGGCTTCCCAAGTCAGATCTCCTCATGAGCGCTGGTGTCATTGTTCATCGCATCAAGGGCTAATTTCATAGAGACTGTCCTCTCCAGCATCCTCTCCCATGCCTTGCAGATGTTAATCATTCCTCCCTCTCTCTCTTTCTCTGCTGTTCCTAACTCCCTTTTCATGCTACTTGCCCCTTGGTCCTGCTGACATGAACCCATCCTGGACTATGGGCTTCTGGCTCCAGTCCCCATCCCTCCTGGGCTATAGGCTACTTGGTCCTCTTGGTTTCGAGCTGTGAGCCCCATTTTTTGGCCTCTCTCTTTGGGCCTTGGCCCGAGTCCTAGGTCAGTTGAGACTCATGGGCTTTCCTGGCCCTGCCTGTCTCTGGCTGTGGCTCTCGTTGGCCTTTGGCCCCTATCTCTGGGCCCTGGCCCTGTTCCTGAGTCAGTGAGACCTTTGAGCTCCCTGTTTGGACCTCCTCTTCCCCTTAGTCCCTTCCTCAAACCTCCAGAATTGCTTATCACAACTCAGAAGTTAACCAGGAGCCCTGCTGCCCAGGAGCTCAGCTCATCATGGGTCTTGGGGCTAGACTGCCCCCTGCTGGTCAGCTGACTCTAACTGATTCCTGCCATACCTGCAGGCTGCTTCTAACACAGCCTGTCTTCTTAAAGTAGCAAGACCACCAAGCCTCCTGCTATATAGACCATATCAAAAGCCTTGCTAAAGTCAAGGTATATCACATCTACTGTTCTCCCCACATCCACAGAACCAGTCACCTCATCATAGAAGGCAGTCAGGTTGGTCAGGCATGACTTGTCCTTGGTGAATCCATGCTGACTGTTCCTGATCAGCTTCTTCTCCAAGTGCCTAGCAGTGTATTGCTTGAGGATATGCTCCATGTTTTTTCCAGCGACTCAGGTGAGACTGACCAGTCCATGGTTACCCGGATCCTCCTCCTCCTTTTCTTAAAGATGCGTACTGTATATGCCCTTTCTCAGTCATCCAGGACCTCTCCCAGCCACCATGAGTTTTCAGAGATAATGACCGGCATCGCTGCAGTCACGTCAGCCAAGTCCCTCAGCACACCTTTGGGTGCATCGTGTCCAGCCCCATGGACTTGTATGTGTCCAGCTTTATCTAAATAGTCCCTAATCCAGCAGTGGGCCATTATTTTGGCTGGAGGGCCACTTAACGAGTTTGGGTGAGCTGTTGAGAGTCACATGGGTAGCCCTGCTCCCTGACAGGTGCCCTGCTCCCTGGTTGCCATCTTGAGACTGGAAGGCCCGCCCCCTAAACCCTTGACCTTTGCCACCAGAAGTCCCTCCCCTTGCCCCTGGAAGTACTCCTTTTGACAAGGGTGTTGCTGTCTTGGAACCAGAAAAAACCCCATATTCTATTCTAAAAATCAAACATCTACTACAATATATATTAATTCATTTTCAAAAAATATTTTTGTTCTGATTTGCATGCGTTTGTGTAGTGTACATAGAGGTGATTGTATAATAGCTTAAAATGAAGTCTTACTTTTGTATATTGTGGGGGAGGAGTGTGAGGGATGTGGGTGGGGACTGGGTACGTGTGAGGGGATGTGTGTGTGGGGGTGTATGGGGAAAGGTGGGGGTTTTGTGGAGGGTGAATAGGTGTGGGGGGCTTGGGGTAGGTGTGGGGTTTGTGGGAGGCTGTGACTGTCAGAGGGATGGGGTGTCAGGTGCAGGATGGTTTTGTGGGGTATACAGTGCAAGAGGATGGTGGTTGTAGTGTAGTGCTGAGCGTGTTGGGCTCCAGGACCATAGTGTTGAACTTCTTGAAGATGCTGCAGACTGCCACTGCTGCTTCCCCCTCACCTGCACACCCGGCACTCTGGCATGACCTGGTTCCCAACTGGGTCCTGCTGCACCGTGCAGTCCTGGCCAAGCAGCCAGGAACTGTATGGTACTGGAGCCAGTTTGGCCTGGCCAGCACTGCACGGAGCCAGCTGGGAATTGCAGGGGCAGGCTGGCTCCTGCTGCGTTGGCAGGGAGGGGAGGTAGCTGGCCTGGCTCCATAGAGCCCCTGCCAGCCTGGGTTTCATGCTCCTTCTGCCCCACCAGCATGGGCCCAATGCTCCAGCCCAACTGTTGCTGTGCTTCTGCCTGCCCACTCACTATTTCTCTCTACCCCCTCACCTGCCACCACTGCCATCGCCATTTCCCCACCTTCTGCCTCTGCTGCTTCTTCCCCCCCCTCAGCCTGCTAGCAGTGTGTGGTTCCTGGTAGTGTGGTCAGGACTTCAGAACGCAGCAGGAGCCAGCCCAGCCCCCGCATACTAGGGCCATCACCAGTGGTCCTCCCCTCCCCCTTTTTTATCTTTCTGCAATTTCAGCAGAGAGAGGTAGGGAACAACCCCAGGGTCATCAGGCTAGAAGCGTCTGCTAGCTTACTGTCCATTGTAACCCCCAGGTCCTTTTCTGCAGAGGTACTGCCCAGCCAGTCAGTCTCCAGCCTATACCAGTGCACGGGATTGTTGTGTCCTAAGTGCAGAACTTTCCACTTGTCCTCGTTTTGCTGAACCTCATGAGTTTTCTTTTGGCCCAGTCTTCCAACTTGTCTAGGTCACTCTGAATCCTAGCCATACCCTGGAGCTTATCTATTACTCCCCCCAGCTTGGTGTCATCTGCAAGATTGAGACTTAAGATCACTTGCCCACACCCAGACTTCAACTGCAAACATTTTGGTTCCCAGCTTACTACTCAGGCCCTTCAGCCACAACAGAGGGCTATATTTTGCCAATTGTATCGGTGTCGGCTGATGTGGCTACTTAATAATAGGTCATCAGTATTGGCTAAAAAAAATCTTTATCAGTGCATCCCTAATGAGAAGGCCTTTCCTGTTGCCCCCTCCTGCTTGTGCTTCCTTCAGGTCACCTGCTTCCCCACTTACCTCAGGACTTTTTTCTCCATCCCCTGGTAAACCTAGTTTAAAGCCCTTCTCACTAGGTTAGTGTGCTTGTCTGCAAAAAACCTGCTCTCTCTGTCAGGTGGATCCTATCTCTTCCTAGCAGTCCTTGGAACAACATCCCATGGTCAAAGAAGCCAAAGCGTCTTAATGTATCTTTTGATCACACATGATCTCTACCCTTTTTAAGAGTCAAATTATTAATGCATAGTCTCTGATCCTATTTCTATCCTTATAATATAACATCTTCATATCCTAGCATAAAGCTGACTCATTCTTTTGAGGTTAAATATAATCTTAAGTGACTAACGTGGGACCGTGCTTTTCCGTTTTCAAAGAGGATTTACTGTTAGGGGAATAAATAAAACTTCTTAGAGAAACAGGTTAGATTTACCATAAATTTAGGGCCAGATTCTTTTCCAACATGAATAAGGATTCATATTGAGTGGCATTATGTTTCATAAATAAATAATGATTACAGGGGGACTGCTTGGGAATAATGTGCATTCATTATGACTGTTGATATTCAAATCTGGCCATTAAATCTGAAAGTGAATAGGATAGTAGTAAGAAGCTTACTGATGCAAAGGAATTCAAAGTTTCTTCACAATGTAATCAATTCTGTATGTGTTTTGGGATTGCTTATAAATCTTCCTAATCAGAAATGTTATATCCCCTCATAATGTATCTCCTTGAAATATTAACAAATTGATCCTTCTTCTCTTACCTTGCAAGATTATTTCTTTTTTCTTAAATCTGATTAATCTTTTTCTCAAACCAAGCTGAAAGAATGAGAGAGAGATCTTGAAGATAATAAAGAATCTTGGGGAGAATATTCTTAATCAAATTCACATGAACTAATAAAGTGACAGCTAAAGTATTTTATTTGAAGATTTATTTTCAATGGTTTCAAAAGAGGTTGTAGATTAAAAGTGAACAGTTTAGTTATATCACAAGAGATATCACTTCCAGATGCTTAAACCCATTACAGGACTGTTTTTACATTGAAAATGTGATGGAGGTACTTTGGGGTATGAGCATGTAAGGGTAAAGTTGCTGACTTAGTGCTCTGCAGTTTGGAACTGAACAGCTTTCCCAAGTCTTTTAAAAGAGATTGAAAATAAGTATAATCTTGGAGGTAAAGCGAAGAGGGCAATTTTCTTTTCTGTATCACATATTATAAGCCTTTGATATTCTCTGAATCAGTCAGCTATAGCAAGAGGTTTGATTGAAAGATCAAATAAAATACAAGACAATTTTGTCTTGTCCTGTTATCTAATAGAAGCCAGAATGAATACATTTTTTAAAGAGTAGCTCTTAGTTGACTTAGAATAATTTTATAAGACTTATAAAGCTTTGGTCAGAAGTATAGAAGGTAGTTGCAGCTGGTAGGCTTTGTCATTGTATCTGCTGTTAAAATAATATTTTTTATTTTATTCTCTGTATATTGCATAACATTTAATGTTCTTATTATATAATTAGTCAGATAATGAGAGAGTGATTTTGGCTGTTTGGGATGCATTGTAGAAAGGAGCACCTACAGGAGAACAAAGTGATCAGGAGCAGCCAGTATGAATTCACCAAGAGCAAATCAGCCCTGTCCAACTTGATTTCCTTTTATCTTATGTTGACAGGCTTAACATATGATAGAGGTGCACCAGGGCATCAGCCCGATACCAGATCAGTACCAATATAAAGAAAATTTGCTGTATTTGGCCGATAAATGCTCATGTTGCACTCAGGCAGCCAGAACCAGTGCCAGCTGTGTGGAGAGCTGCCTCGGTTGTAGTGACAGGGGGGGAAGGAGGGAAGGGTGGGGGGGCGAGCAGATCAATGCCCGCTACCCTGCGGTGAGGGAAGGGGCAGGGGCAGGTGCTGTTCAGCCCGGGTGGGCATGGGGGGGGCAGCTTCTTATACCTGGTGGGGGTGAGTGTATCCCCAGATCTGTTCAGGGCAGGGTGGGCTGCAGACAGGGCTGTGTGGGGCTCTTCTCAGCAGGGGTTGGGCTCAGAGCAGGTGCTGGGAGGATGCTGCATCCACCCCAAATTTTGCTGCAGCTCAGCTCCCAGTGCTGCCGCTGCCAGCCACACAGCACAGCTCTGGCTCCTCCGGGCGTGTGGGTGGTGATGGATGCAGCATCTTCCCAGTGCCTCTGAGCCCACCCCCGCCAAGAAGAGCCTCAGCTACAGCCTGCCCTGCCCTTCTCCGTGCAGATCCAGGGGCACATGCCTCCGCCCTCCCAGGGTGCAACCAGCAACAAGAGCTGCCTCGTGCCCCCACCCCATGGCTCCACCCTCCCCTTCCCAGCCTGGACAGTGCCTGCCCTTGCCCCCTCTCTCACCGCAGGGGGTGTTGATCTGCCTGCCCCTTCCCCCCCCTTCCACCACAATGGACTGACCCGTCAGAAATTGGATCAGTATCGGCCGATACACCTCCTTAAATGTCGACTATTGGTATTGGCCCCCAGCACCTCTATTGGTGAACTCCATATATAAATGCAGGGAGAGCAGTGGATGTGGTGGATTGTATTTTCACACATATCAGATGTCCCCAGATAAGACATGCACCTTGTTTTTTGGGAAAGCAGAATGAAGAAAAAGATTTTTCCATAATTTGGCTGCGTAGAGCGGGGACAGAGCCTGGCTTCAGCTTACTCACCCTCCTTTTTCTGTCATGCAAAAGTTAGTTGTAACCCTTTCATAGCTTACTTGTCAGCAACTCTGCCAAAAGCTAAAATTGTAGCTGCTAATAAAGACTGGGCAGATCTAGGACTTTGAAATAGCTAAAATAGTTTTCAGAGCTGTGAAGTGGGGGAAGAAATAGCAAGATCAACTAAATTGCAAATGCTTCATTAGCATTGTAGGGAAAAGAATAGCTTGAGCAGTGGAGCATCAAGATGATTAAAAAGAAGCATAGGTCATTAACAGCTGTTTAGTAAAGAGCAATTAGCAGGAATCTGGTAGAATCTAATGAGAATGAAGTCAATTGGCTCCCTCAGCTGCCTGATTAGAAATGCCACTGCTGGTACTCTGAGCCCAAAATTAGCTTGCTTACTTAAGACATGCACCCCAATTTTAGAAAACTAATTTTTGGAGAAAAGGTAGGTGTGGTGTATCTGAGTAAATATGGTACCTTGATTTTTAACAAAGCTTTTGATCTTGTGTCAATGACATTTTTATTAATAGGTTAAGGAAATACAGACTAGACAAAAGTACTTCAATAGGGATGCATAATTTGTTGGATCATTCTGCTCAGTGAATAGTCATCAGTGATTCAGTGTCTAGTTGAGAGGGCACGTGGGAGGACCTGGGTAACTATAGGCCAATCAGCCTAACCTCCATCCTAGGGAAAATCCTAGAAGAGTTCATCAAGGAGTCTATCTGTGATAAGCTTGCAGAAGGTAAGATTCTGAATGACAGTTATCATGGCTTTGTTGCCAGTAGGTCTTTTCTTACCAACCTCATCTCCCTTTATGACCAGGTAACTCACCACCTGGACATGACGGAGTAGGTTGATATTATATACCTAGACTTCCAAAAGGCCTTTGATCTAGTATCCCATAATGTCCTCATGAGAAAATTGGAGGATTGTGGGCTTAACTCAGATGGTCAGGTGGGTGAGAAACTGGCTGCAGGGTAGGACCCAGAAAGTCATAGTGAATGGCTCTGTGTCATCCCGTTGAGAAGTGGGCAGCAGTGTCCTGCAGGCATCAGTGCTTGGTCCAGTACTTTTCAACATCTTTATTAACGATTTGGATGTGGAGGTGAAGAGTTCACTGGCCAAGTTTGCGGACAGCACCAAGTTATGGGGAAACGTGGTCACACTTGAAGGCAGGCTGCAGTTACAGGTGGATGGACCTATACAGGCTAGCAAGTTGGGTGGATCGGAACCAGATGAAGTTCAGCATTAAGAAATGTAAAGTGCTTCACCTGGGGATGAGTGACCCCCAACACACCTACAGGCTTGCTGGCACCAAACTGAGTAGCACCACGAATGAAGGGGACCTGGGGGTAATAATAGACCACGGTATGAATATGAGCTGGCAGCGCGATGCTGCAGCCAGTAGGGCAAATAATACTCTGGCATGCATCAATAGATGCATCTCCAGCAAAGTCAAGGAGGTGATTCTTCCGCTGTACTCAGCACTGGTGAGACTGCAGCTGGAGTACTGTGTCCAGTTCTGGGCACCACACTGTAACAAAGATGTGGACAAGCTTGAGAGAGTCCAAAAAAGAACCACCCATATGATCAGAGTTTTAAAAGGCAAGCCATACGAGGGAAGGATGATGGATCTGAGACTCTTCAGCCTGAGGAAAAGAAGGCTGAGAGGGGACCTGGTAGCTACACGAGGGGAGTATGTCGAGAGCTTGGTGATCAGCTGTTCACCAGAGCACCCAAGGGGAAAACCAGGAGTAATGGTCACAAACTCCTGGAAGATTAATTCAGGCTCAACATTAGGAAAAACTTCTTCACATTCAGGGTGTCCAGACTGTGGCATAAGTTCCCTCCAGAGGTGGTGCATTCACCTACACTGGAAATCTTCAAGAGGAGACTGGACAGTCACCTTGCTGGGGTCACTTGACCCCAGTTATCTTTCCTGCTTGGTGCAGGGGGCTGGACCTGATGATCTTCTGAGGTCCCTTCTAGCCTTACAATCTATGAATCCATGAATCTTGTGAGGTCCCTTCCAGCCCTACTTTCCTGTAATCGTATATATCAGACAGAGACCATTAGCTAAAACTGTATGATTTGATCAGATGGCAAAAGTCAAATGGCATAATTTACAATTTTCAGTATTTTATTTAAATAAAAATTATATTTGCTTAACAAGAGAACATGGGCAGGTAACTTTGTGTTCATAAATATTGGAATCTCTATAGCACCTTCTGAACATGGTACTTGACCTGTTGGATGATCTTTTGTAATACCTCCATAATTGTTTTCTTTTTGAATCTGACCATTTGAGGAATGTCAAATCTTACCTAAAATCTTTGAAGTCTGGGCTGGGGTAGGCACTGCACAGTTGTGCGGAGTGCAGGACAGAGCTGCAAGCAGCTCATCTGGGGTGGTGGGGGGGGGAAGTGGCTCCCACTGCTGCATAGGTGTGGGGGGGCACGTGCCCCCAAATCTGTGTGGAACAAGGGAGGGCTGCAGGCCGCTGCAAGCTAGGGCCAGGGCAGCACTGGGGTGTTCCCGGCAGGGGTGTTGGGCTGGGGTGGGCTAAGGGAGGTCTATATCAAATTCTGGATGGGTTGCAGCCCCTCCCATGCCCCACTCCCAGCCCTGCCACCAGCTGCCCCTCCCATAGCCCAAACCAGGGCCTGCCGGGAAGAGCCCAGCATAGCCCCGACCCCAGCCTGCCCCATGTGCAGATCTGGGGGCACATGCCCCCCCAGGGTGCGTGCAGTGGCAGAAGCCTCCCCTGTGCGCCCTGGATGAGCTGTTCCGCCTGGCTGTTCAGCCCCTGCCCGAGACCCACTTCCTCCTTCACTGTGGGGGTCTATGGGAGGGGCTGCAGCCACTTCAGAATTCTTCATAGCCCCCTTCTTCCGGCACCACTACTGCCCGTCCTGAGCCCAGCCTGGCCCAGCTCCTGCTGGGAAGAGCCCAGTACTGCCCCGTCCCTAGCCCGCAGCCGCAGCCTACCCTGCGCCACATGCAAATCCAGGGACATGTGTGCTCATGCCCTCCCAGGGCTGTGCATAGTGACTGGAGCTGGCCTGCCCGAGCTGCACGGCGTCTGCCTCGGCCCCAGCCGCACTCACTCCCCCACTGCTGGGGTAGCCCACCCTGCCCCATGCAGATCTGGGAGCACACAGCCCTCATGTTCCTGGGGTACATGTAGTAGCAGGAGCCACCCCCACTCCCACCCTCCCCTAATGAGCCACTCATGGCTCCATCCCATGCCCTGCTCTAGCTCTGCAGTGCCTGCCCCAGCCCCAGCCCCACTCCCTTACTACAGGGGCCTCAATCTGCCCCCCTCCCCTCCCCTGGGCTCTTAAAAACAAGAAAAAAATATGAAGGGGTACAGGCGCTGAAACTGAGTCAGAAGGGGTGCACTTATTTTAAAAGGTTGAAAACCCCCTGGGCCAAATTATTGGTCATATTGGGCCAATTTCTGATGCAGTCTATTTTCTTTATATTGGTACCAGTCCAATATTGGACCGATGTATCGGTGTGCCTCTATAGGTAACCATAGTAAAATTACTGCCTCTTCTCCTACACGCATTAGAGAATTAAGACCAAAGGATGAGTGAGAGTGAGGCATGTAAATTATTATTTTCGGTTCCAGTGATGGCAAAATCCCGAAGCAAAGGCAGCAGGGTGGAGAGCCCCAGCCCACAGCAGGCAGCCTTCATCTGCCCTCCCCCCACTTGGCTCTGCTCCTGTTCAAAGTGTTCCTGCACTTAAAAACAGTGTTTGTGGCACTTGAACTAAAGCTCACTTGACAAGCTTTAGTTCAAGCACCCCCACCACCTTTTTTTAAGCGCCAGGACATGGATCCTCTGGACAAGCCTCCTCCCGTGGCTCTGTCCCATTCCCAGGGTCCCATTCACCATCCTGGCTGGTCAGTGCCCCAGCCCATCTCCCTCACTACTGGGGCCTCGCTCTAACCCCACACTCCTTTCCATCCACAGACTTACCTGGACAGCACTGCTTTCCAAGGTTATCGCATCAGTATTGCCCAATACACCTGGAGAATAATTGGCTATCGGTATCAGTAGAGAAAATCTGGCAGCAGGATGAAATTAAGAAATTGAGTTATAGAAGCTAGAAACTACTCTAATGAATAATGGGAATTTGAGTACTAGAGTTCATCCAGAAGGCACTATGACTAATAATTAAAGTCTAAAGTGGTGGATACTTGCAGATGAATTCCTCAGCTGAGGTGGTTGTATGTTCAAAGGATATGTGCCTTAGATGTATGGTATCCACAAAGTATAATGCCACACATCTCTTTTCCTTTCCCCTAGAAAGTGGAAAGTGGCAAGTTTGGGGGGTGGAGTATGATATCTGTCTCTGTGCAAAAACAAAAGAAAGCTTGCTTCTTAAGGCTGTTCCTGGTGTTTCACGACCTGGACTACTATTTTATTTTCTCTGCTTTGGGAACCTAGTCTTCCGTTGTCCCTTCTGAGTTACTGGATATCTAGCATTATGAATATAAGTGATTTACTGTGCCCCAAAATCTAATAAGATAAATCGAAATATGGCACTTTTTTACTTTGACTAGTATAAAAAATGAGGGTGAGCAAAAATGTTCCGTAAGCCAAATATTTAACGTCAGTAAATAGATATTACATTACTTGATATTGATTTGTTTAAATGTGGTGGTTCATCCCTAACATAAAAAAAATAGAACAAAAATCACAAAACCTGGTGATTTGTAAGCGGCACATTTATAAGAAGCAGCAGTTGACAGGCTTTAAGATCTTATAGTTAATGAAATTTAGAGGGATTATATAAAGTCTTGCCATCGCTACAAAATTTCCTTTTGCTTTTGTAGACAAGAGAAATGAGACTGTTTTAGGGAGCAGTGTTTTAATTCTGGCGAAGTATGGTAAAGCTTTTATTTCTTATCTGGGGGAACATATAACCACACAGAGTAGTGCTTGCTGGAGACCATTTTTAAATACAGCTATTTTTATAATGTAGGGATGGTTTATATATAATTAAATTGTAAGGGGACTTTAATAATTACACCTTATTTTGCTCTCTACCCTTAAAACCCCTCATGTCCTTTGGGTCACATGCATGTCTCAAAGCCTTGTTGCCATTTCAATTTATATTTGAATAATGAAAGCTTTATTTTTTTCTGTGTTCACAGCCTAAAGAATGCAATGGAGTCAAAATTCCAGTTGATACTAGTAAACCTAATCCCAATGAGGTGGAGTTTGATAACCTGTACTTGGATATGAATGGCATTATTCATCCTTGTACACATCCCGAAGATAAGTAAGTGACTTTCTTATTTCAAAAACCATTTGTATTTTTCATGACTTGGGACACTAACCAAGGTGCCTTAAATTATAGACCAGCACCCAAAAATGAAGATGAAATGATGGTCGCAATTTTTGAGTATATCGACAGACTTTTTAACATCATAAGACCAAGGCGACTTCTCTATATGGCAATAGATGGGGTGGTAAGTACTGACTTATTTATTTTGTTCTAGTAGCTGACTATAAGCTAAGGTTGATTTTTTTTTCCTGCTTTCGTAAACTTTGTTGGGTAAATTTTTCAAGTATATATATAGTTGAGTTTATCATTCAATCATATACTCATCATCAAACAGTCAACACAGTTCATCTTGGAGAATGGCATAGAAACGTTAGCAAAGGTGGCTTTATTCCCAAATGTGTTGATATTGGGACTTTCTATTTTAGTGTCAGCATCTATTAAATTAGTTTACACAATGTACTACTAGGAAAAGATCAGAAAACTACAGAAATGCATACATTTACGCCTTAGCAACTAACTTAATAGTTTGGTGAAAGATTTCAAGTACTCGTGTATGAGTGTTACTTGATAGCTTCCTCCCAAATAGGCTGTACTTTAAAGGAGGTTGTTTTAAGCATTCAGACGCAACAGAATCATTGAAATGGTGCAACAGGAAATCAGCCTGGGTGGACACCGGTCTCTTCAATGAGTCGGAAACTCAAAAAATCGTACAAAAAGTGCAAGCTTGCTCATATTTCTGGGGAAGAATACAAGATCGCATGGATGTGCAGGAAGAAAATTAGAAAGGCTGAGACATGATTTGAGAGGCAACTGACAAGTGATATAAGGCAATAGGAAAGGATTTTACAAGTATGTAAAAAGGAAGGTCAAAGAAACCATAGCTCCCTTAGAGAATGTGCAAGGCAATCTAGTTATGGACGATGCAGAGAAGGCTGAAGTATTTAATGCCTCTTTTCACTTCAGCCTTCACAAGTGGGAATGGCAACCAGATGAAGAGCGCATTTGGCTGCAAAGATGGAGAAGGAGACAAAAAGCCTGGAGTAGTAGAAGAACAGGTTAGGGACTGCTTAAAAAAGCTAGATGTTTTCAGTTAAGCAGGACTGAGTGGGATGCACCTTAGCATGCAAAAGGAGTGACTGAAGTAATTTCAGAACTGTTGGCTACAGAGGTGCTCCGATACATCCATCCAATATAAAGAAAATCGACTGGATCGGAAATCAGCCTGTTGTGACTGATAATTTGGCTGATAAATGCCCATGCATACATGCAGCTACAGTGCAGCATGCAGGCAGCAAGGAGCACAGCTTGGCAGCTTGGAGAGCTGCGCGCAACTGGTACATCTGTTGTGGAAGGGGTAGGGGAAGGGAAGGGGCATAGGGGAGCAGATCGGTGCCCCCTGCGGTGAGGGAGGAACTGGGACTGGGTCAGGCGCTGCTCGGGCAGAGTGCAGGATGGAGCCGTGGCTCATCTGGGGGGGCGGGGTCCCACTGCTTAGCATACTCTGGGAGGGCATGGAGGGGGTTGGGGCTGTACCAGGCTCTTCCTAGCACGTTGGGGGGTGACAGGCAGCAGGGTGGCTATGAGGGGCCTACGGCAGCACCTACCCCAGCCCCACTCCCTCACCGCAGGGACCTTGATGTGCCCCCCCATGCCGCTTCCTGCCCCCCTCCACTTCCACCGCAACAGACTTAAGCTGCATGCAGCTGTATCGGAAATCACTTGGTATTAGCCAGTATGCCTCCTTAAAAATCAGCTATTGGTATCAGCCCCCAAAATCTCTGTTGGTGCACCCCTAGTTGGCTATCTTTGAGAACTCGTGGAGGTTGGATGAGGTCCTAGATCATTGGAAAAGAGCAAACATAGGGCTCCTAGATGCATCACGTTCACAGAGCCTGTTCCAATGTGTTGGAAATCCAGTAAGTTAATAAAACACGTTCTATGACCTTTAGGTCAGAGTGCCCTGCCGCCATTTTTCAGTGCAGGACACTGATATACATGACTCACGGGTGCTTTTAATTAGCATGGCTTGCTAATTAAAGTGCCCAGCATTGTGTCCCACCACACATGTTAAAATGCTCATAATGTCCATCTTCAAGAAGGGGGGAAAAGGAAGATCCAGGAAATTATAGACTAGTCGGGCTTACCTTGATACCTGGAAGGATGGTGGAACAGGTCCTGAAGTAATTCATTGTGAAGCACCTACAGGGGAAAACAAGATCACTTGGAATAGCCAGCCTGGATTTACTGGAAGCAAGTCATGTCTGACCAACTTGATTGACTTCTGTGACGAGGTGACAGACTTTGTGGCTATGTAGAGAGCAGTGGGTTTGATATACCTTGCCTTTAGCATTGTCTTCTATGACACTATCATTAGCTGCCTGAGGGAATGCAGACAAGATTAATATATAATTGGTTGGATTATTGTGCTCAATGAGCATTCATCAGTTGCTCAATATCCAGTTGGGAAGAGGTAGCAAGTGAGGTTCCCCAAAAGTCTGCCCTGGGTTCCAACTCCATATTGCTCCAAATCTTCATTAATTATTTGCAAGATGGGATTGAGTGCATGTTTAGCAAATCTGCAGATGACACCAAGTTGGGTGGAGTTGCTGGCATTCTGGAGAGCAGAGCTAGGATCCAGAAGGACCTGGATAGATTGGAGAGATGGTCCACATTCAACCAGATGAGGTTTACCAAGGACAATTGCAAAGTCCTGTAGTTGGGACAGAAAAACTGGATGTACAAATACAGACTGGGCAATGACTGGCTAGGCTACAATAGTACAGAGGAAGAGCTGGGGCTTACAGGACCTTAAGCTGAATATGAGCCAGCATTGTGGCCTTGTTAAACATGCATGCGTGCCAACAGCATAATATGGAGTTGTAGTAACAGCATTGTCACTCACAAATCAGGGGAAGTGATTCTTCTGTTCTGTTCAGCTCAGGTGAGGCCTTACCTGGAGTACTACATCCAGTTTTGAGCCCTGCACTTTGGGAAGGATGTGGACAGTTTGGAAAGAGTCTAGTGGAGAGTGAAAAAATTATTAGAAGCCTGGGAGACATGATTTATGAGGAAAGGCTGAAAACACTAATATTATTTAGTCTGGAGAAGAGAAGACTGAGAGGGATTTCATAATAGTGTTCAGATACCTTGAAGGTGATTACAGAGAGGATGGAGGTGGTCTTGTGATCGTAGGGCACAGGACAAGGAGCATTGGCCTCAAGCTGCAGGAGAGGAAATTAGGTTGAAGATAAGGAATTTATGGACTGTGAAGGAGCTGAAGGATTGGACCAGGCTACCTACAGAGTTGTGGAATCTCTGAGACTGGAAACTTTCCAGGGTAAACTAGACAGTTACTTGTTCTTTCCGGCCTTACTCTTGCATACACAACTCTGGGGAAAAAAAGCTTCATTAGCTTTGCTGAAGATCAAGGCAACAAATCCAATGTTACATTTTTACCTGTGTTTACTTGTGTGCCACTGTACCTTTCCACCAAAAATCAGCTCTTTGACATTGAGGTGCATATCTTATGGGGGGAGCATCTCGGGTTTTTTTTCTTTGCTTGACTAGAAGCATGGAGGTTACTGCTGCAAGATGGCTGCCATGCTTCTCCCTCTGGCATCCTTGGGGAGGGAAGGTGTGGAGTTTGCTCTTAAGAGTAAGAGCTTCATCGTTAACTTCCCACAGCAACAGCCACTGTATTCAGGATCCCCAGCAATTAGCATTCAGCCATGAACTGAAAAAAACTTTTTTTCCTTATTTTGCCTTCCCAAAACAAGGTGCACATCTTATTTGGGAGGTGTATGATACACAAGAAGTTATGGTAATCTGATTATGTGACCTTAAAAAACAGTATTGGAATTGGTTGAACAGACTCCCAGTAGGACTGTTGTGTTCCTCGTGCAATGATTTTTACCCAAATTACAGGGGAAGAATCTTAAGATTTTTTGCTTTATAAAGGATATGTGCTCAAGTTTTATTGAGAATTTAATAAAGATTTTTTTAGGAGAATCTGCCACATTTTACCATTTACATTATATTTCAAAAAACAATAGTGAATATCTGAGACTATAGAATTGATTGTAAAGAGAGTTCATGTTAAAAATGTGTTTCCCTGCTTACATAGCATTTGTAAGTTTTGTTTATGGTGCCAGGGGAGTTTTAAATCCTTAAAGTATTTTCATTTCTGTAACTTGGATGCCACTAACACACACCACTAGGTTTCCTTACTGAGGCAGGCGCCTGGCAGCCAGTTGAAAAGGTTATCTTCAGTCACTTCCTCCTTTTAATAGCTTTTTATTTTGCTAGCAGATGCTGTATGCCAAATCAGCTTTGTCTGTAGTTTAGTGGTTAACTCCTCTGATCCATGCATTATTAGACAGTAATTAGAAGGGTGAAAAAAATTTAGAGGAGGAGATCTCTCTCTCTATATAGTGAATTCTTCATATGTGTTAAGAGTCAGCAGGAATCTCAGCAAACACATGGGTTGTTTTTGTTGACAGTGTGGAAACTCAAATCTGGTTAGGGTTATTTCCCATTCTTTAATGAAAAGCAGAGAGCAAAGATCTCAAAAAACCCCCAAAACCCAACAATAGAGTGTGCGAGAGTAAGACATAAAAGAAAGGAAGGTGCCAGTTGGCTACAAAAGGTTCAAAGGTCCACCCACGCCTTCCAGCCCTTTGGACGGCTGTGGTTAAGACATACCAGTTTCCGTACCCAGAAGCATGTAAGGGAGTGAAGTAGCTAGCCTTTGACTCCCTTGCCTCCAGGCCACTGCCGCCACACTCCATTTCCAGTAGCCCCTGCGGTGCCATGTCAGGAGGTCCTGTTGGTGGCCAATTTAGGGCTGCAGCAAAAAAAGGTTGGGAACCACTGCTCTAGACAGTTGGCAAAGACTGAGTGGGACTGATAACAAGGATTAGTGGGGGCGAATGAAGTCTGCTTGATACAAGGCTAGTCATTGTTTCTAGGTAATTTCAAACTGCAAAATTCTCATTCTAACAGCAACACCTCAGTGTTCAGAATCTGTAAGTTTACTAGCTGTAGATATATGTGCCTAAAAGACAAACATAGCCTAACCCTGTGATTCTGTGGTTCTAGTCAGTGCAACATGTAGATGTGCCAGGTTTCTGACATTTTAGTAAGAGGCATAATTATTTTCTTTAGAATGTTGAACGAAACATCTCCATGAATGTGTTCATGCTTTTCTCGGGAATAAAAAAGGGATTCTTTTCTTAGTTGCTTTCATAACAGATGCTCTTAAAAAGAATGGAGATAACGGAAAGATAAAAATTATGGCTTTCATTGGAAAAGGAGAGTAAGTCTCTTCAGTTTTGTAGATTGTGTAAAAATACCTTCTCTGTCGAAAGGAGAAGTGGACAGAGATCCAAAAAAGGATGGAAATGCAGTTCTGAATGTTTAAGGTAAAATTGGATAGGCGCTTCCTGACTGTTAAGTGCTGTTTGAGACTAAGTGAAAAAAATGACCATATTGGGGAGTACATGGGAGGGGATTTTAGCTTCACTAGTTTCCCTTCTTGGCACTTCATGACCTGAAACCAGTGCAAATAAGAATTCTAGGACTGGTATCAGTATGAGCATTCTTCTGTGGGTAGATGTATTAGAGTTGGCTTGTCCTTTCGTGAAGAAATGGTGACATCTCTCCACTTATTCAAGTCCAAGGTGACGATTATTTGTTATTTAATATGGTGCGGGTGGAAAACCCCTTGGATTTGAATACAAGAAGGGGGGGGCAGGCAGCAGCTGTACCTCTGGCCCTGATCCCAACCCAGGCTTGAGGTTGGAGTTGGAGTCCCAGCCACTGTCCCTTCTCCCCAACCCGGCTGCCTTTGACCTAGTGTAGGCTTTCAAGGCTTGTACAACTATAGGAACTCTTTTGGAGGAGAATACATGTGAAATAAAAGAATAACTAGTTGAAGGAGGTGAAACTTTTTTACATCATTGCTGCTAGCCTGATGCACTTTCTAGACTAGAGAACCTTTTAAGCTTATTGGTGGCACAAAACTGTATTTCAATGCAATGTTGAATAAATGCCTGTAATATGTATTTTAGGCTCCCCGTGCAAAAATGAATCAACAGAGATCCAGAAGATTCAGAGCATCAAAGGAGGGGATGGAAGCTACAGAAGAGAAGCAAAGAGTAAGACAAGAGATACTGGCAAAAGGTAGAGATGGGTGCATCACATCAGGCACTGTTTGGTAACTGATGCTTTTAACAGTGATAGCTATATTGTGTTTATTCTAGATCATAGTTTTATTTATACAATGCCAGACGAGTGGATCGTATAATCTATAATAATTATAAAAATAAAGATCCTTGTTTTCAATCCAAAGTAGATGATCATGGCTGTGTTTGTTTCTCCCCTCTGCCTCTGTCCAAAGCCTATGGAAGACTGATTTCATTCTGAGCAATTTGTTTTTAAAGAAGTTTGGATATTAGAGCAGGAATAATGGAAAGCTAATCAAAAGTATTGTGATGGTTGCATGCATGAGGCGCTACAGTGCAAGTGAGGGGGAAGAGAGAGAGAGCAACAAAATGAGAGATGGGACTGCTGCGTAGGAGTGAAAAACAGCGTATACAAGTAGTACCTTGAAAATGAAGGTCGATTTGAGCTTGAACTCATGGGTGTGACATGACTTGAGTGAAAGGAACACTACTTTAGCTGAAGCATGCAAGCTGAGTTGGATAAACGAGTTAGGAAAGCTGGGTAAAAGGAAGTTTTATGACTTGATTGACTTTTAGGACCAAGTAACTAAATCCTTGGATCATGGTGTTACTGTGGACATAGTCTTTCTAGACTTTAAGAAGGCCTTTGACACTGTCTCTCACCCCATCCTCATCAATAAATTACTCAACTGTGGCATTGATGCCTACGCAGTTGGACAGGGAAAAAATTGGCTGTTAGGACGCACCCAGAGAGTAGCGGTGGACGGGTCGTACTCAACCTGGCAAGTTGGACCCTGTCCTCGGGCCTGCACTGTTTAACATCTTCATCAGAGACTTTTAACATCTTCATCAGAGACTTGGACGAGGGGGCTGAAAGCAAGTTGTCCAAGTCTGCTGATGACACTAAGATGTGGGGCGAGGTGGACACACTTGAAGGGAGAGAGAGGCTGCGACTAGATTTGGACAGACTGCAAAAGTGGGTAGGTGAAAATAGGATGGGGTTCAACATAGACAAATGCAGGCTGCTGCACCTTGGGAGAAGGAATCCACAGCATACATACAGGCTGGGGAGTTCCCTCTTGAAAGCACAGAGGCAGAAAGGGATCTTGGAGTCATTACTGACCCCAAGATGAACTTGAGCCACCAATGCCAGACTGCAGCCAGCAAGGTCAGCCATACCTTGTCATGCATCCAAAGATGCATCTCAAGCCAGTCCAGAGAGGTGATACTCCCCCTCTATGCGACACTGGTCAGGCCACAATTGGAGTACTGCATCCAGTGCTGGGCACTGCACTTTAAAAAGGATGTGGCCAGCCTGGAAAGGGTTCAGAGTAGGGCCACCCGCTTGGTGAGAGGGCAGCAGGACAGGCCCTATGAGGAGAGACTGAGGGACCTGAACCTACTAAGCTTCAGCAAGAAGAGGCTGAGTGGGGACCTGATGGCTGCCGACAACCTCATCAGGGGAGGTCATCAGCAAATAGGAAGAGCCCTATTCTCCCCAGCACCATCTGGGGTGGCAAGGAACAATGGTAATAAGCTGATGGAGAATAGGTTTAGGTTAGAGATCAGGAGGCAATTTTTTACATTTAGAGTGGCCAAAATCTGGAACCAACTTCCTAGGGAAGTGGTCTTCACCCCTACCTTGGGCAAATTCAGAAAGAGGTTAGATGATCACCTGTCTGAGGTGTTGTGAACCCAGCATTCATTCCTGCCTGTGGCAGGTGGTCAGGCTAGATGATCTGATCAGGTCCCCCCTGACCCTAGCTACTATGAAACTATGACGTTGCAGCAGTCCAGGTGAGAGCATCAAGGTGCAAGCTGTTGTCAAACAGAAGGGGAAGACTAGAAGTGTCAGAGGGAGAAATAATAAAACTTCCATGGGAGCCTGTATTATGAGACTGAAGAAAGGGAGACGTCAAATAGCTTTGCCAACTCAGGATCCTGAATGACCAAATGAGTAGCGGTGTGTGAACAATGAAAATATAAGGGAGATTGTATAGGATGTACATTATTTCTTAATGTTTGACCTATTTTAAGGTATGGATGGATGAACAAATTATGCTGAGTTAAAGGAAAGGGGGATGGAGAAGAACTAACCATGTCAGCTGCAGTTACTTAGCCTTGTCACTCAGGGGTAAACTGCCCCTTTAAACTAGGTATAATTTGTTTGTCTCTGCATATGCTTAGAGTTCAAATATTGGTGTAGCAATGACGGTCCAAGAAATATGCAATTTGCTTTTTCTCCACACCTGAATAACGGCACATGGTGTCTGAAAGCTTGTTTAACATCTTTTCCAACTATACAGCTAGTCCAATAAGTTTCCACCAAAAAAAACATTGCTTCATTGGACTTCAAGGGAGGTTCTTCGTGATGCATCCACTTACAACACTTTTAATGGGGAGTAGTAAAATTATAGATTTGTACCACCTCAATAATCTAGTTCATGAATATTATTAATTATAGTATCTTGTAATTTTCTGCTCCTTAATTTGTTCAGGTATAACAGGATGCTAAGAGCAGCTTGCTGTTGAAAAAAGTCAAAAGTAGCCCCTAATAAAAGAGTAGTGAGCAACCCATATTTTGTTTCTTAATTATCCATGCAAAAATATTGCAATTTTCCCATATTAGTTTATTTTAATGTGGTTTCTTTTAATTATTTTTGTTTCTGTAGGTGGCATTCTTCCTGCAGAGGAAGTGAAAGAGAGATTTGATAGCAATTGTATTACCCCAGTAAGTAGTCTTTTACTTTACTCAGCTATTGCTAGCACCATAATGATGGGCTAATTTATTTTTTTCTATCACTTTTTAGGGAACTGAGTTTATGGACAATCTAGCTAAATGCCTTCGCTATTACGTTGCTGATCGTTTAAACAATGACCCAGGATGGAAAAATTTGACAGTAAGTTTCTCACTTTGATACTTCAAGAAAATTAGTGTGATTCTATTAGACTGGACTGTGGTGTGATTGAACAGTGTAAATTTTAACAGCAGATTAGACTTGCCATCTGGCACTATGATGTTTCTGGAGATAGACTGGCTTGCACATCTGATCTGAGCATCCCCTGCCACAACTTAAGGCTTTTCACTGAAGAGATACATTTCATCCTAATAACACTATCCAGCAGAGCTATTTGTTTTGAATTTAGATAACTTTTTTAAAGGGCAGTAACAGTTTTTTATATTGAGGTGAAGTAGGACTCCCTAGAATCCTTCCTTCCTTTGAGAAATCCTTCTTTTAAGATACAGAATTGTTTGGCATATTTTAGCCCCTTGTTTGTGATGTGTATTTTAAAACTTGTGTTTTCATTTAAGTGACAATGACACTCAAGAAAATGACTCGTATCACTTGTTTTCTTGACTTCCTGGACTTGCTTTTTCTGTTAAGTTTCTTACTGATAACCTTGTATTTACCCTGTGTTAAAAACTGAATTATTCAACTTAAGATTCTGCGGCCTGTTTTGTTTTCTGTAGATTGTCTTTTTAATTATGTTCTAATTAAGCAGGGTCAGCTGCCCTATAGTTCCCTTTCTGGAAAAAAGTGAATTTATAAACTCCAGCATGTGTTGAAGTACTTTACGGCTGCATTGCTGTGGTATTTGTGTCTGGGGTTTCAAATTTTAAGGGGTCTAAGTGTTTAGTCCAATACATCCTTACACTGCTGGTTGACTTAACCGTTTACTTGGAAACTTCAGTTATATTAGCAAGATCTTGATAACTTTTCTGAGTATTCTAATCGGATTAACATATTAACTTAAACATAGAATTGTTTGAAATTTGTTTGAATACAGTTATTTGTGCGATCCTGAATAGCACATGACTCTTATATTAGAATGCAGTATGCGTGTGTAATTTCGGTAGGAGTTAAAATAGATTAGATGAAGTTACTAAATAGGATTTTGAGTGGTCAGAAATCAGATAGTTAGGAACACAAATGCATTAAACGTTTGTTTGTTTGTTTGTTTATATATTTTTATTGTTTCCTGTTGCCATTACATTATTTGACATTGCTGTAAATATTTCATAGGTTATTTTATCAGATGCTAGTGCTCCTGGTGAAGGTGAACACAAAATCATGGATTACATTAGAAGGCAAAGAGGTAAAAGCTTCCTAATGTGTGCATTGTTATTACACTTTTTTAGGTATGTTCAGAAATATCAGTTCAATTGCACACAACAGTATGATTTGAATGATGGTGGTTTTTTTTGTTTAGCTCAACCAAACCATGATCCAAACACTCATCATTGTTTATGTGGGGCTGATGGTAAGTCCTTTACTAAGATTATATTAGTAATTAAGCTTTGTAACATTGGCAGTTTCTAGATTGTTAGCTGAATGCTCAGCACGATGTGTACATTGGAAATGTCCCATCATTTGGCTAACATACGTATTTTGAGAAGCACAGTTTATTTTACTGGAGGTGGGGGAAGGAAGAGGATTGAACGTTATCCATATTCAGTATTTTTCATAGTTGAAGGAATATATTTAATTTACACCTGTAGTATCAAATGCCAATTATTTCTTAAGATCATTCAAAATGTACTTTAAAGCACACCTGCCTCTTAGTTAACATTTAAAATTGAGTGATTTGGTTCTTTGACTCTTAAAGCATCTTTAATAATTTCTTCCTTTTGTTACTTGTTCTTTCTCTCTTTGGCTGGTAGCTGACTTGATTATGCTTGGGTTAGCCACACATGAGCCAAACTTCACTATAATCAGAGAAGAGTTTAAACCAAATAAACCCAGACCCTGTGCTCTTTGTAACCAGCTGGGACATGAAGTTAAAGATTGCCAAGGTTTGCCAAGAGAAAAACAAGGCGAGGTAAGAGCTTAAACAGCTTGTAGAAATCTTTTTCTATGTCAGCTTAGTTGTTGTCTATTTAATGTCCACAGAGATTATTTTTGTTAAGGTTCAGTAGTTTTCATAGTTTCATAGAATCGATATTAATGCAGGTAGCTGGCTCTTCTTAGATAAAAGGAAAATATGGATGTCACTGTTCTGCCATCCTAAAGTTATGGTGCAAATCCGAAATCCTCACTAAACCTCTGTGGTTTAGTAAGGTAAAGCTACTAATAAAGTCTATAGGTATTTTGAATTCTTTTCCCTCTGTAATCATAAGGGTTTGAGAATCTGTACATGTAACAATTGTATGGGTATTGAATGATACTGGTATAAGCTATTGCTGTATAACTCCTTATATCTGCACTTCAGTGTAACAGCTGATTTTTATTC
>NW_017728931.1:3996391-4031705 GCF_001723895.1 Crocodylus porosus
TTTTTAAAGATGATCCAGAACTTTCTATTCTGTTTTTCTTACAGGGGTACCTCACAGAGAGTGGCTTTGTCAACCTACAGCGAGTACAGATGATTATGTTAGCAGTTGGAGAAGTTGAAGATAACATTTTTAAAAAAAGGAAAGATGATGAGGTAATGTGTTTGCAGTATTTTGGGAGTTCACCCTAAATGGCTGATAGTGTTTAGAAGAATGTAGCTTTCTTTTCAGACTTTATCTTGCATTATGATCATAATCTTTATAAAGAACTCAGAGGAGCACTGAAAATAAGAATTTCTTTGTCATGCCTGCTTCCTACCTCCTCCTTCACATTAGGTTATCCTTCATAGCAATGAACTGTATAGTCTGTCTTCAAGCTGCTAATGACTCTCCCAAGCAGGGATAAAGTGAAAATGATATGATTTTTGTTAATTTCCTTGCTGCCCACAGCATAATGAAAGGCTGCTAGAAAACTGAGGAGACTAATTTCTTTTTTTTTGTTTTTCTTACTTTCCTGCAACCTGGGAAAGTTGTGAATTCCAGTGGGGGCCCTGGACTGGTTTGAGAGAAGACTGAAGAAGACTAGTTTTATTTTTGGTTTGTTGTCAGTTGCCTTTTCAACTCTTACAAATGTAATCCATTTAATATTAAATTCAAACTCTGCAGTAGACAGTAGTAGTGTTCCCTTACTTTGCAGGGAAAACTTCCTACTTGCCAGTAGCAAGTAGGTGAGTGGTTTTATAAAACCTTGCATATTTAATTCTCTGCTGCAGTACAGGCAATATGCTAGGCGCACCATACATAATAGTCACACAGTAGTAAGTGCTCTGAGACGAGGACAAAGTCAGCTGAGTGACCTTTTATTTTTCTGCTCTTCTCAAACCTATTCTGACTTTGATCTGTTTTTATACTTTTAAAAGCTCACTTGCTCAGTCCTTTTGGCTGTGCAACTTGTCTAAAATGCTTTTAAATGCTAGTTTTATCTTGGGACAGGGGACAAGTAATCTACTAGGTGAAAATCTTCCCTTTCCAGTTAATTTGTGAAGAGAGCAATTTTTTCAGAAAAATTGTAAAGTTTACCTTAATCATCTTTATTTTTGGTTCAGGAGAACTTCAAAAGACGACAAAAAGAAAAGAGAAAAAGGATGAAGGTAAATTTAAGTGTTCAGTTGTTTGTCACAATGTAACAAATCCCAACAAAAGGGTTAGTTCATTTTCAGTAAGTGGTTTCATCAAAGCTGCAGCAATAAAAGGAAAATATAATAATTTGCTTTGTGTTCATCCTGTGAATATAAAGTTACTGTTGACATGTCAGAAGAATTGAAGATTCCAAAATGATAAGCTCACTTTCTCCATGAGTCCCATGGAAAGGAGACTAAGTGACTTGCTCAGGTTCACGCAGGATGCTAGTGACAGGACAGGGGGTTGAACCTGAGTTTTTGGGACCATGCTTTTAGTTTAGCTGTCTGTCCATGCTCTCCCATAAAGTAGTAATTGCTCAGCCTTTTGTCAAACTGTTTTTAAAGAGTTTTTTCTATCACTTTAGGGAACTGCAGCTTTGAATAAAGAATTTACACTGCTGAATCCTAAGTGAATTGACATTTTTTACACCATTCTAAACTTTTAAGTGTTAAAGGATAACTGTAAATTGGGTCTTCCTTGGCATTGGTGAAGTGTAGAGGGTACATGCAGGTGCACGTGCACCCCCTGAGATTGGCCATGCACCCCTAGAAGCATCACCTGTGAAACTGGAAGTGCCAGCAGAAATGCACTTCCGGTTTTGCTAAAGGCTCAGTTATCAGCCACTGGGCGACCCGACACCTCCCACCCCTGTCGGTGATCTGGTGCCCTCCCCCCCAGATTTGGGAGGCACTAGTCACCCATGCTTCTTGGCATGTAAATACATTTGCATCTTATAACCACTGTATCAAATGTACCAGTTCTAGGGAGGGGGCCGTGCGGTTGGGTCAGCAGTACACAGAGGTCGGATGATGTGAAGGTTTCTTTCCTGGTCTCCAGCCCAGGACCACAGCAATTGGCCATCCAGGTCTGAGGAAGTGATTCTCCCCCTCTGTGCAGCACTGGTCAAACTGCAGCTGGAGTACTGTGTCCAGTTCTGAATGCCACAGTTCAAGTGGGATGCGGACAACCTGGAGAGCCACTCACCTGATTAGAGGCCTGTAGGGAAGGCCCTACGAGGAAAGGGACCTTAACCTCTTCAGTCTCTCCAAGAGAAGTTCTTCATGGCCAGGGTTGCCAGAATCTGGAATGGGCTTGCAAGGGAGGAGGTGCTCACCCCATCCTTGGGGGGTCTTCAGGAAGAGACTGGACAGGCACTTGGCTGGGATCACCTTACCCCAGGGTTGGTGACCCTTTTCTTGCTTGGCAGGGGGGTCGGACTAGATGGCCCACTGAGGTCCCTTCCGACTCTATGAATCCTCTTATCCTATCCACAGTTCCACAAGTGTCCCATGTCACACACTGTTCAAGATGTCCACTGCATCATGAAGATGCTACTTCTGTTTGCCTCTACCATGCTCTCTGCAACCCCTGTAGCATCTGTACTTATCTGCTGGGAGCTGTCCAGCACAACTCTTTGGCTGGAAGCTGTATTTTTCTGGGTACTTTTTCCTCTTTGGGCAGATGGTAGCTGCTGCTTTTGGCTTGCCAGCAGTTATATTCCCTGGTATGAACAAAGCTGGAAGTGGGCTGGCCTTAAAGCACTAAGGCCCAGCACTAACCTATCACCTTAGTGGGGAAGAGAGAGAGGCATGATATAACATGCCTCTTAAACTCTCAGTGCAGTGAAATATTATATTAGACTAATTAAAAAGAAGCAAGCCAATACACATGCATTTTGCCCATAAACTTGTGAATTTACAGCAACATAAAATAACCCAGGTTGAAAGGAGAAGTAGTGATTGTTGTGGGAACCTTAACTTGTCTTTTTTCATCTGTAAGTTGAATCCTTATCCTTAAACTTGCATTAACTTAAAGATACTTGGAGCAAAAAACTTAATTTGGCTTTAAAAAAAAAGTGTTGTGTGGTTTTGTTGTTTTTTTTTCTTTCCTGGCTTGTTCATTTGATAACTCCAAACCTTTCCAGGTTCAAACAAACCTGTTACAGGATAGCAAATAAGAGTAACTTTTTGAGAGTGAGTAGTCTGATTACTAATTGTCAGGTCCCCAAAGCACTTGGAAACTTAGCTTCAAGTGCCCTAGTCTATTCAGTATATCACTTCAGACCTTTTTTTTTTTTTAAGAGGGAACCTCATGAGGTCAGCTGCCCAGTCCTTTACTTAGGGCAGGATCATCCATCTCTAAACTATGCTGTAGGATGTCCCAGTGTTTTCCCCACTTTTTTCTGTACCTGTGTACTTCCTTGAAACCTGGGAACTATAGATCAAGTGGAAGTGTCACAGGATCATCATTCATCACTTAGCCGGCTTTGCAAACATGATGAAACATATTTTCACTAAGTCCTCTGTGCATGTAAGATTTAAGATTTGGCTGACATACTCTATGGCAGTATGTAAATAAGATTTTGTAAGTCCCATGTTCTATGGTAATAGCTACGTGGAGTTTCTGTCCCTCCAAAAGATGTTGTCTCTTGCAGCTTCCAGGATGTCAGCCAAAAAAAATACACCTTGTGAAAGAGGATTTAATACATTTTATGAATGTAGGGGGTCTCAGTTGACATTTTATCTACGTGTAATAAACCCTTGGGTAAGATCTTGTTAAACATGCCCCTTAGATGAACTACGTGAATAATTGATTAAGTTAAGCTTGTTTTATAATAATTGGAAATTTTATAAAGTAATATCAAATATATGAATTTTATTTTTGTGATTTCTGATATTAGACTCATTTCAGCATATATATGTATAATTGTTCTCTCTCTCTCTCTCTCTCTCTCTCTCTCTCTTTTTCAAGAGGGATCAGCCTTCTTTTATCCCTGGTGGACAGTTTTCCCCTCAAGCATTGGGCAGTGGAAATAGGTCTAGTCCTCAGACAATCAGTAACCCCAGACAGGCAGCCTTCGAAATGAGAATGCAGAACTCTGTAAGTGAATGATTCAATTTATTTTAAGCTTAAGGAAAAAGTAATAAATATACAAGAAACTGAAGTGTTGCAATTTACTTTTAGGTACTTAATAGCTCCACTTTCATTCTTTTATGAAGAACCACTCAGCTAGTTAGGTTTTTAATAATGACTTTTACAAGGCTCCTGAAATCAAGTTTTATTCTTTATTTTAATATTTCAAATCACTTTGCTGATTAGAGATCTGAAAATGTAAATATAAAATAAAGCACGATTTCCTAATTAAATGCTTTTAAACAAGCTTGTCTCCTTTATCAATATTTATGGTGTTGAGGCTGCTGTGGGTGGGGGGGGGTTAAGCATTTGTTTCAAAAGCAATGCAGGAAAAATAAAATTAAGCACCTGAATTGGGTTTTTTACATGTTGTCAGCCCCATTAGTTTTACTGTTGGTCTGCAACTTACCTATCCACTTAATAAACCAATTCAAATTCCAGACTCACTAGGTACTTCCTGTCTCTAATTTGGTGGTTCTCAACCTTTTTATGACTTGAGGCACTCTAGAATAGACCAGAGGAACCCTGGATAGACTCAAAGCACCAGTTGGAAAATGCCTGCACTTGGTTTTCAGTTTTTTATTTTTTGACTACAGAAAAATAATAGAGCAATTTTTGTTGTAAAAAAACTCAGGCCATAACTAGGTATTTCTGTTTGCAATCACTGGGTTCATCTTGTGAATGTTTGCGTACCTTACAATGTTAACATTATGTGGTACCTTGCTGCACCCTTGAAAATGTCTGATGGCATCCTGGATTAGAATCACTGCTTTAGATGGTACTATAGTATTGTGAGTTTGTAGAATATCCCTACTACAATCTTTCAAGCTGCTGTGATTGTATTGATCATAGAGCTGCAAAAGCCCAGTTTTCTGGGAAGGCCGTGATATGTGCTATGTGTCCCTTTTTTAAACAAACTCCTTTCCATCTAAATTTTTTCAATCGGTAAGCTGGCAGCTAGTGCTTCTAAAATGGATCAGAAAAGTGGGTTTTTTGATAAGATCATACTGACTTGATGGTACTTTTTCCTTGCAATCCAAAGTTGCTGGCATCTCTTAAAAGAAAGTAAGTTACACCCTAAATTGTTGCACTGACTAAACCTCTGCTTTTGTGGAAGTCCTAAGCTCTGCAGGCAAGCTCGTTTCCTTTTCTGCAGCTGGCTTCTACAGAGCTGAAAAGCTTCTTGTTGATCCTCTCTCCCTCTGCCTCTTGATCTGGTGCAGCTTTCAAAAAGCCATAGTGGGTTTTTTTATAAGGGGAGAGAGAGGTCATTACATGTACTGTCAGTTTTCTAACGACACGTGGTAGCTTCCAAGATGTAGGCAAACTTGGGCTCCCAGTGTAGCGTTTTTGTTTTGTGGTTTTGTTCCAAATGCATTTTTTCGTGTGGTTTTGGAGTAGCCTTCATTTTTACTTGGCATTAGTATTCTGTATCTCTAGAGAAGAGAGAGAAAGAGAAATAACATTTTTTGTAGGTACCCCAAGATGGACTTTACTTCCCCTAATTCAGCCCTTCCCTTCATGTAATTAGGGGAGATGGGGGAAGCCCCTTGTCTTGGGCTTGAGTATAGGGTGGTGCAGCTCTGGCTCTGACTCCAGTCCTGATCTGACTTGGAGCTGCTGCCCTCCTTTTGTGTTTTGCCCCCACCTGCTGCCCCTTCCTTCTGCGTATCTTCCCACTTCTGCCCAGACCACAGAGTAAGGGGTTGCTCTGGCCCCTGCCTGCCCTGGTAGCAGGGGGCACATGCTGGGAGAGGTAAAGGGGAGGGACAAGTAGTAGGAGGTCTGGTAGCATAGGGGGAAAATATGCTAGGGCACACGGGCTGGTGGCAAGCAGGGTTAGTGTTGGGGAAAGGCTGCTGGCTGCTTGACTTGCCTGTTACTTGCCCTCCAGTTGCTCCTCCCCTACCACCTGTCCCCTGCCACTACTTTCCCTGCTGCAGTGGTGGGGAGATGAATATAACACAACCCACCAATTATTACTTTTTGTATATAGAAAGTTATAGATTCTAATTATTAGGCATCTTGGATTTGAGAAAATACAGCATATCCAGGTTCCAGTACAGTACAGGCAGGAAGAAAAAAGAAAATCCTTAACCTCCTACCTCTATGAAATGTCTGTGAAAGCTGAATGTATTCAAGTCTTTTCCTGTCTTTACCAGATGAAGATCACATTCAGGGTAGCTGACAAATAGCATTTAGTGTTTCTTAGAACAGATCCACTAACTATCTGGTAGGATTACTTGTTTTTAGAGTGGTGTGTTCTTCAACAGAAAGCATTTTACTATATACCTTATGTTCTTTATAATAGTTCAAAAATCCACAATATAAACAGGGAAGTGGTACACAATTCAGTCATAGTAGTTCAAAGTGTATTTAAAAAATACAATCTTTCAGCTGTTTTTGCCAGAATGTGGTTTTACTCATTGAATGAATCTTGCATATGCATAAGCTGCTTTAGCTCTGCTTTATTCAGTGCCTCTTAAAAGAAGTCCATGTTTACTAAGTAGCCAAATGAAGATCACTGCACATGGCACAGCGCAGCTTCTTCCTTAGCACTGGTAGTGAGTGAGTGGGGGCGGGGTTGGAGAGGGTTGTTTTGTTTTGTTCTGTTTTTTCTAGTCCTTGTAACTCATCTGAGTTCCAACCTATGTAATGCTAAAAAAATAGTTTTGGTTGTGGTAAGGTAGGGGAAGTATCTTTCCCATTATCTCAAATACATGTGTGAAGTGACTAACTAGTTTTTAGTTCCTTTCCAAAAATTTTCAGCCATGGGAGACTCTTCAACATCTGAACACCTGAAAAATAGAGGGTGTCATGGGGATGCTTAACTACATTTGATCGCATAACTGTCACCAATGCAATCTATGATAAGGTTTTCTTGGGGATCATATGTACCTATCCAGCAACGGATGTATGTTAAAATAAGAGTCTTCACTAAAAAGTACTTTTTTTCCCTCTAAGCCAGGGTATCTATCTTTAACTTGTATTGTTTCTGTTCACTTTGATTCTGTAATGTACTTGAACTGAAGAAAACTGACTCGTGTAGTATTTTTGTATAGAAACATAAAAATCCATGTGTTTTGAGGCTCCTCCTTTGAAATTTTACCCTCCCAGATCTTAACTTGTTACAGCCTTTAATGTTTTAACAGTTTTATCTCAATTTTTTTTTACTCTACTCTGCAGAAATGACATTTCCTAGACCTACTGTACTTGATTCTTCTATGGTTAAATACATAAATTTAAAGAGTCTCACTTTTAATTTGCAGTAATATTCTAAATTTGGTGACCACTTCTGAATTCTAAATAGTCTGTAAGCAGTAGCGTATGTGAGACACGTTTTGCTGCCGTCATAAGGAGAAATTATAAAATAAACTGTAGGAATAAAAAGACCATAACTGTACACACAGGCTTATATTAGTTTGTGGAATATACCAAACATTCTGTATTTTGTCAAAAATAATTTTATACTTCCTCATTCATATTTATTTTACCATGATCTTTCTCAAATTTCATTGACTTTTGTTTTATGTTACATTTCAGTGCCTGGTTCCTTGCATAAAAACAACCCAGTTTTATTCTGGTGGATTCACTAATAATTTTAGATGTTGTAGCATGTGGCTTGAATTTTTTGGAGCTAAGAATATCATAGATTTTTCATTACCACAAAACTATGAATTTTAACTTGAATTTGAAATGTATAGTAAATCCCTTTTTCCTGTGTTTATGTATAATAATTATATCCCTAGACTCCTTCAGCATCTCCTAATACTAGTTTCACTTCTGATGGCACCCCATCCCCAGCAGGAGGAATTAAACGAAAAGCTGAAGACAGTGACAGTGAACCTGAGCCAGAGGATAATATCAGGTGAAGCCATTTTTTGTAGCACTTTGTTAGAAAATTGCTGAAATAGATGCAGTCTAATTAATGCTATTTAGCTTAGAGCAGCAGTGCCTTCGGATGCTTTTCTATGATCTTTTTATCCACCAGTAATTAATGTGGAGGGTTAGAATATTCAGTAAATTCCAGTGAGATGCGTAAGCTATAGCTGTTAAATCTAAGTATCTAGATTAGTATGCGTGCAGGTTTTCATCCTCCAAGCCACTACTCCCTTTGAGACCAAGCACTAGATTGGCTAGACATTCAGTGTTTAGCTTTGATTATGTGAGCTGAATGCCACTGTTTTGCAATCTAATTTTGAGCTTTTTAACCCATAAAGTTCAGTTACACTAGGCTGTGTAGTATTATTTATATTGATTAACAAAATACGTCTTTTTTCAATATTGGTTTATACTGGTTAAATTTATAACTATTAGGGAAATTCCCTTTAGCTGACAGTTTTTTAGAACAGCTGCCGCTTTTAAAACATCGGGGTAGGAGTAGGATAAATTATCTTTTGCTTAAAACCCAGAATTTGAACCAATGACCTGGGAAAGTGAGAGGCCAACTTAGTTCATTTGCACCTCCTCATAGATTTACATGTTGACTCAGTATGAAATGTAGGTAGAGATATGGGAAAGCAAAATGTTAAATATTAGTTGCAAAGTCTTGGTGGCATTCATAATTATCATGCATTTCATGTTTGATCTGTGTCATTTGATCTTCTCATGTCAAAGTATTCTAGCTCCCATTTTCTTTTTCCTATGCATACACACCAGAATGAATTGATTTAAATCAAAGTGATGTAAATCACAGATTTTAATCATGATGTAAATCAGCAAGCAAGAAACTCTGATTTAAATCAAACAGTTTAAATCTTTTTTGCATCTGTATTTTAGTTACCTGCCTAAAGAGAGGTTTTAATAGCAATACAAAGGAGTGAGAATGAATATGTTGGTTTGAAATTGAATTAAGTTTTTACATAAATGTATCACTCCTTCGCTCGCCAAGAGGAAATGGTATATTTGTGTACAATTGTTTAAACAATTGTATACCTCAGCAGGCATTTGTACAGGTTCCTAATTTTTTTTACTTGTTGTTGAGTGAAAAAACAGTGATTAATCAAGCTGTGTCTTGTTTTTGAATTTTTTATTTTTATTTTTTTAATTCATGATTTGTCAAGCTGCATTTGGAACGAAATGGAATTATGTAAAGTGAGACAGCATTTCCAAATGAGTCTTATTTAACTAATAAATAATTTTAAATTTGTTGGATACATATGTTTATCAAAATACATTTTGGTGTTAAATCTGATTATGAAACAAAGAAAATACTAATTGTAATTAGTGAACTGACTGATCATTCTGGGCCAGATTTTTTCAGATTTCTAGGTGCCTGATAGCAGTTGAAATCAGGGAAAGTGAGGCACTTACCTAGTTTTAAGGATTCTAAAAATCTTACTTCCTATTCATCTGCATCTTTAGATACCTACATGTTTTGGAAAATCTAACCCCTTTTGAATTAATATATTTCATCTTCACCGTACTTATTTCATAGGGTGAAAGAGAAATTCACATTCCTATATTTTTCTGTGCCTGTTTTAGTTCTCGCAATAATTCCAAATTGAAGATCTAAATTTTGTATTATATTTATTTGGTAAGCCTTAATCAAAATAATTAAGGGAAAAGTTCTTGGGGATGAGGGAGGAGAACAAAAACAACCAAACGCACAGATTTTTGTTAAAATGTACATACCATTTACTACTTTTTGAAGACTAAAAAGAATAAAGTAAAGACTAAAAAAGGCATGTCCTGTAGGGCATAAGGTTTGTAACATTTATAAAGCTTGACTTACCATCAAAAACTAGTTATTTTCTACCCTCTCGCCCTCCCCTTTGGTCCCAGGTATAATTTAAAACAAAAGAGCCCCTTTTACTGCAATTTCAGGGGAACCCAGTTATCTATATTATCTTATTTAAATAGATACATTAAAACAAACTTCCTATATTAAAAGTTGAGATTAGTCGCAATTAATTTGCAACTGATTTGTAAAAAGAAATATATGCAACTGAATTAAAATCTATTTAAAATGGAATTAAATCAATTCTCAATTTTTTCTTTAATCTGGTTGTGCTCACCGTAACAAATGCATTCATACAAGTGTGTGTGTGCACTCCCACACAGTGCGCTTAAGGTTTTTTTTCTTTCTTTTGTCTGAAGGCTGATTGGGTTTTGGGAGGGGCAACCAAAAATCTTGAGAGATTCTAGCATTTTTTAACCCATCTTGAAGAGAGTTTAATTTATAGTGACAATTGCTTCACCTTCAATAACAATTACTTAAAGTATTTTAATGTTTTATTTGGGGCTTACAAGCCTGGGCAAATGTGTATGTATGTGTACAGAGTGTAGGTAACAACTTGAAATTTGTGCATACACTGACAGATAGCCCTGTTTCTTTGGCATACTTATTACTTGGGGTCAGCATATCATTACATATGGCACGACTGGTAATGGAGACGTGTTATGATAATAAAATACTGAAGAAAACAGATATCTGTTTAACCTAAAGAGTGAATCATATCACTGCCCCCCTCATGCCCAAGACAGCTTTCTGTTTTTGTTTTTAATTAAAACCACAAAAACATGCTCCATGACCATTTCTATATAAACATATTGTATTGATTATAAGCCGACCCTACCTGTAAGGCAGTCGCACATTTTCAGGTTCAATTTTAGGGGGGTGAAAAAACACTTTCCCCCTAATAAAAATTGGTAGCTTCAGAGAGAGCCAATGCACTGCTCTTGTTTTTACAAAATCCTATAAAAGAATCAAGTAATGAAGAAAAAACCCAAAGCAATGAATACTACAAATACTAAAGCAAAACTTGAGTGAAGAATATCTGATTTAGTAGTTTTAAGAAGCAAGGATTTTTGGGAGGTGCTTTCTGTTGGACCAATTGTATAGTTGGGATAAAGTTAGGCAGGCTTTCTAATGCAAAACATTCTCCTGGTTTTTGGTTTTTTGCATGCAGTGAAAAAGCTGCAGGTAAATTCAATATTGTCAGGAAATCGGTTATAGGTAGGAGTTTTCCTAAACCCCGGGGGGACTTACCAATTTTTGTGGGCTGATTGCAGCATAAAGTTATCATTCTGCAGTCATTTTGCCATGACCCTGCCCATCAGCACTGATTAGTGGAGAGGTTCTGACAAGGGAGGAGAGATGAAGGGGCAGCAGCCATCTAAGTCTTCTGCCCTTCATCCCACCCTGCCAGCTGGTGTCTTCCCTTCCTGGTAGCAAGGACCAGTGGCACCCACTGGAGAGCCAGCATTTTATTTTTATTAGGGTTTTTTTTTGTTGATTTGTGAGACAATCCCAGATTTTGTGATTTCCATGAAACAGGAACTTAAGTAGGTCCCTAGTTATAGAGGGTCCCCATGCATAAGTTGAGTGAGATGTTAATGCCTCTTCTGGAGGAAAAAAACATTGATATAGTTGGCATGATACAGTAATTAGAACTGCTTAGTTTTTAGCTGGCTGGTTGGTCTGAGGACAAACTTCAGATCTATCAGAAACCAGCTAATAGTGCTGATATGATATGTCCATGCCCAGGGTTCAAATAAAGCACTCAGAAATCACAGAAATATCCCTGTTTCGACAAGCAAGAGAACGAGGAAGATTGCTTGTCAGAGTGCCTGTCCCTGGACCTTCAGTTTGTTTTTTCTCCTCATGAATTTCAGCTTGCCCACTGAGTTTTGTCTTTGTGCTATTCAACATCAGTTTTGTCTTTTTAGACCCTGGTTTAGATTACTAAAAGATGGATTTCTCTTTGTTTGTTTTTTTCCTTTTTAACATTATAATAAAAATAACTTTAAATTTGCTTTTAAGATGAGGTGTTTGTCTTGCCATTATCCTATGCTGTGAAACAACATTTGCTTCATCTTTAATTGCAAACATATGACTGTTCATACATATGAAATGATTATAGGGTAAAATCTAACTGTGCTTATTCTGTAGGTTATGGGAAGCTGGTTGGAAACAGCGTTACTATAAGAACAAATTTGATGTTGATGCATCTGATGAGAAATTTCGTCGTAAGGTTGTACGGTCTTACGTTGAAGGGCTTTGCTGGGTTCTCAGATACTATTATCAGGTACTTACATTTGTATTTCTTGAAATGTCATTTTGCTCTATCAAAGTAGGCCATGTGTTTTTAGTGTTGGTGTGTCAGTAAGTCACTTTTAAGAATGTCTTGTTATCTAATCAAAATAGTTGGAAAAAGTAGAGCATTGTTCATGAGCATATAAAATAGAGCATCAGTGTCCTTGACACTAAATATTTGAAGGCTTTTTTTTCTGCTTGCAACATAGTAACACTCATTACTGTATTAAAGCCTGATGCATAGTTTTTCTTTGAACTGAAAAGTATAGTTGTAAAAGGGAGGAAAAATACAGTAAAAGCTGTGTTACCTAGCATCCTATTATTCGGAATACTCTATTAACCGGGTTTCCGGCTGGACAGGGGGGTGGAGCTTGCACACGGCGGTGGCCACCACCAGCAGCCACCACCCTGTGCTGCCACTGCTCTGCATGCGTTGGCAGCTGCCGCCACCTCCCACCCCCACACCCCAGTTTTCAACCAAAAAAGGTAGAAAACCCCTGCCTCAAATAATCGGAATTTTTAGACACCCAGCACCCCCTTATCTTACTCATGCCGGTTAACACAGCTTTTACTGTACAGGTTTTTCTCACCAACCATGGTTTCGGGTATCCACGCTTAATAGTCTATATACCATTTTGGCTACTATGGTATACGGTTTTGAGTAACCGCAGTTTTCCGCAGCTGCACATCAACCCGCCACCTGCCATTTTTCCCATCAGCCTTTTGTCTTGGCAGCCACAGGAACTTTCAGGAACGCTAACCCCAACAGTTGGCAAGGGAAACCTGTAATTGTAAACAGCTGAGTGAGTGGCAAAGCCTGCAAGATGTTAGTAACAATTTGAGAGAAACAGAATTCTGCCTCTTCTGAAGATTGTAATGATGTTACATGAAGTGCATTGTAATTGAAGTAATCTATCCATTTTAAATCTTTTGATAATTGAGCTGTCAGATTGGCAAAAGATGAGTTAGATGTATTGGTGTTTGTACCAGTGAAAGTTAATAACTAGTTTCATGCTCTGAGAATAAAGCAAGCTAAATTTTGTGTGACCTGGGAATAGATTGACTTTATCTACCATCAGGTAGCAAAAAGCATGCAAGTAATATTTATATTTTTTGTAATGTGCTCCTGTGCAAAAAAATCAGATGCAAGTGCTATTTCAGTATCTAAACACCATATTTAATTGGAGTTTAATTGACTAGATGAGAATTTAGTACTAGTGTTTTTTTCTTGCATTCATATTGTACTAAATTATTTTTAAAACGCATTTAAAAAAATGCATTATTAGGTGGTTGAGGGAGCTGAGGTGTAGAGTTGTTTGTTTGTTTTAAAGTCTTGGTGACATTTTGATAGACGTTGGTAAGTTGGTATTTTGCATACTGTTTTTAATTTCATATATATATCACTAGGTAGAGTTTTACTATTTTATATCTAATGCATTTACATGCAACAGAGAAGGGGGTGCAAAATCAAATTCATGCCCAGATTTTCATGTTCCCTGGAAGATTTGGTTTGCTATGTAAATTTTGTTCACTCTTTCAATAAACAAAGAAGCGACCAAAAAAAGTCTTTTTTTTATTTAAGCAAATGGACAGAGGGGAGCACAGTTCCTACTTCTCGTTTTAAAGAATCAAGCAGAAAAGAAAACATGTTGAAGTTGTTTATTGATACTCCTAATTGAGCTAGGGGCAGCAAAATGAGAGACTAGATTACAGGTGACTGTGTTACACTTTGGAAGAGAGAACACTCAAGGTACCCATTTAAATTTCAGCATAGTCACTGTTTTTTTTTCCACTCCCACTAATTAACTCTATCAAATGAAGAATGAAAGTAGAAAACTAGAAACTCAGTAATTCAAAGCTACCCATTTGGTAGTACCACAGGGAAAAAATGTCCTGCAACTTTCACCTCACCTCCAAAGAAGGCCAAAAGAACTACTCCCTCTGCTATTGTGTAATTTTGAAATCTATGAAGGTAGAATCATTTTAAGCAGTGAACAAGGTAATGAACCCCACAGACTTAGTCTCATTCATTTCAGAGTGCTCTCATCCACTGTTTTGTGATGATCATTTGAGTCTCACCAGATCTGTGGAAGACCACTGAAGCAGAAATTAGCTGAATTAAGCCCATTAGCACTATGGTGCACAATCTGGCACCCACATATAGGTTTCATTTTCCTAAAAAGCAAAATCTTGGTAAAAGTGAATGGAAAAAAGTAATAGAGAGCTTGTGTTTGCTAAATAGAACGAATGGGAATGTTAAAAACCCTGCAGGGTTTTTACACATTGTGATTTACAGGGTACATACAGTTTTTAAGGGTCCTCATGCACTGGGACTCTAAAATGAGGGAACCTCTCCCTGATCCCAGAGACCCAGTGCACCAGGGATGTCAAAAAAACTGTGCAGACCAGCTACACATGTTTTTTAAAGGTCTGGTGTGCAGTGAGCCCAAGAGGGGAAATGCTCCCTGATTTGGGACTCAAGTCCACCCTCTGTCTGCCTCGGGAGATCAAGTGGGAGCACAGGGTCCAGAAACTGGTTCTGCTTCCAGCCTTACTGGGTAAGGGAGAGCTGTGTCCTGGACCCTTGGGTTGCCCCATTTTGGATCCCAACACTCAGCTGAGTGTCACACTGTCCTGGGCCAACCCCAACCTGCAACACATTCAGTTTTAAGACCTGATGCAAAGAAGCCACAAATATTATGTGGAATAACTTTGTGGCTCACTTACTGCATTATCAGGCCATCAATTGACATGAGCATTTGGCTGGGTTGTTATTTAAAGTGTCATTAAGTAATCACATCTTGAATGTAGCATGGTCAGGTGCCTCAGTTTTAAGATTTAACTAAGCAGAACTGCTTAAGTGACAAATTAGTCAAATTGATTTCAGACTCATTGTGAACCTTTTTCACAGTAAAGAAACAAAGGTCTATATGTAGTTATGGCAGATTGAGGTACAATGCTCTGATCAAAAATTGAAGTAGGGAAACATGCTAAATTTTGAGAAATGGTCACCATAAAACAGCTATCCAGAATTATAGAGTGTAGCTGATATTTGTGCCAACCTCTTGGGGAAGTACTAGTTTCTGTCTAACCAGCTCTTAAATACACCCAGGGATGGAGCTTTCACAGCCTCTCTAGGTAGCTTGTCCTAATGCTTAATCACCTTCATAGTGGGGAAGTTTTTCCTAATCTAGAACTTAAGTGGCCTCGGCTGAAGTTTGATTTGCAGTTTGGTGTTGCAGGGTAGAAGGGCTCGGTGGAGAATATGTAAGGTCCAACTCTATTTGATTTTGGAGATACCTAAATCAGACACTAAGTGGGTTTTAGATGCCCGTGTTCGAAAGAGCAGTAGAGTTTCATTTGCTTCAAATCACAACATATAGTAGTTGCCAGCACCTCTGTTTTGACTGTAAAGTTCACTAGGTGCCTATACTTACACTCCAACTAGCAGGATAGCAGGACCATCATCCTTGCATTTTCTGTAGCCTGATGGGGCACTCTCTAATGAAGTGCAAGATGTAAGTTCAGGCAAATTTGTATCACTTGCCAAATGAGGAAGATAACCTAGCGACAATTGGTGCAGAAAAGGCTGGAGTACTTTTTTTACCTCAGTCTTCACAGGAAAAGTCAGCTTCCAGACTACTGCAAAGAATACAATTTAACAAGGAGAAATGCAGAGTGCTGCACCTAGGGAGGAAAAATGTCCAGTACACCCACTGCCTAGGAAATCACCTGCTCGGTAGCACGGAAGCAGAAAGGGATCTTTGGAGTCCTAGTGGACTCCAAGATGACCATGAGTCGTCAGTGGGACGAAGTCATCAGAAAAGCTAACTGCACTTTATCATGTACCAGCAGATGCATGACAAACAGAACCAAGGAGGTGATACTTCGCCTCTATCAGGCGCTGGTCAGACCATGGTTGGAATACTGTGTGCAGTTTTGGGTGACACTTCAAGAGGGATGTGGATAACCTGGAGAGAGTCCAGAAACAGGCCACTCATATGGTTAAGGGCTTGCAGGCCGAGGCCTATCAGGAGAGACTAGGGCACCTGGACTTCTTCAGCCTCTGCAAGAGAAGGTTGAGAGGTGACCTTGTGGCTGCCTATAAATTCATCATGAGGGCACAGAAGGGAATTGGTGAGGCTCTACTCACCAAGGTGCCCCTGGGGGTCACAAGAAATAATGGCCATAAGCTAGCAGAGAGCAGATTTAGCCTGGACAATAAGGGGAGCTTCTTCACAGTTAGAGTGGCCAAAACCTGGAATGGGCTCCCAAGGGAGGTGGTGCTCTCCCCTACCCCGGGGGTCTTCAAGAGGAGGTTGGATGGGCATCCTGGCTGGGGTCATCTGAACCCAGCACTCTTTCGTGCCTAGGGAGGGGGTCGGACTCAATGGCCTATTGAGGTCCCTTCTGACCCTAACATCTATGAATCTGGCAACACAGTTTGGGGAGGAGGTGAGCAGCTGACAGTAGCAAAAAAACAGGTTAGGGACTATTCAGAAAAGCTGGACTTGCACAAATCCATGGGGATAGATACAGTGCACTTAAGGGTGCTGAGGGAGTTGGCTGATGTGATTGCAGAGCTGCTGGCCTTTATCTTTGAAAAGTCATGGTGGTTGGGAGAGGTCTTGGAAAAATAGGAAAGGGCAAATATAGTGTCCATCTTTAAGAAAGTGAAGAAGGGAGGATCCAGGGAACTGAAGACTGGTCGGTCTCACCTCAGTCCTCAGAAGGATCATGGAGCAGATCCTTAAAGCATCCATTTCTAAGCACTTGGAGGAGAATGTAATTAGGACCAGTCAGCGTGGATTTACCAAAGGCAAGTCATAACAGACCAACCTGATTGCCCCCTATGATGAAATAACTGACTCTGGATGTGGCGAGTGCCGTGGATGTGATGCACTTTGACTTTAGCAAGGCTTTTGGTATGATCTCCCAGAACATTCCCTTAAGCAACGTAAGAAAGTATAGGTTGAACTGTAAGGCGGGTAGTAAACTAGCTGAATTGTTGGGCTCAAAGGACATGTCTACACATGCCAATTTTGAAGGCACTTTAGCCCAATTTAAGGCACAGTAAGAGTACACGCCTACATGTGCACACCCTTAACGAGCCTTAAAAAGGGTGATTTTAGGCTATCCTTGCCTAAATTTAATACCTACAAAAGCAGGTATCAAATTTAGGCACAAATGGCTAAAGTGCATTATTTATGCATGTGTAGACACTTTAAGGCATATTAATGCTGTGTATGGACTGACTTGGCACTAACTTTCGTCCCATGTCAGTCTGTGCCTACAGCATTAATGCGCTTTAACATGTGCACATGTAGATGCAAACCTAAATTGCCTTAAGAGTAGTAATCACCCAAAGAGTAGTAATCAATGGCTCAGGATCTGGTTGGGAGCTGGTGTCTAGTTGGGAGCCGATATCAAGTGGAGTGCCCCAGATGCAGGTCTTGGGGCAGGGTTTGTTAAGTGTCTCCCTCAACAACCTGGAAGCTCAGCAGGTTTTCAGATGACTCCAAACTGGGGGAGGTATATACTACTTCAGAGTAAAAGATTCAGAGACATCTCAACAAATTGGAGGACTGGACCAATAGAAATGTCATGAGGTTCAGTAAAGACAAGTGCAAAGTCCTGAACTTGGAACAGAACAGTCCCATTTACTGGGACTTAAGTGGCAAAGCAGCAGCTCTGCAGAAAAGGACCTGGGGTTTACAGTGGACCATAAGCTGAATACGAGTCAACAGTGTGCCCTCATTTTGAAGAAGGATAACAGCATTAATAGGAACACTGCCAACAGAATGAGGGAAGGGATTATTTCCCTCTTCAGCATGGGTGAGGCCACATCTGGAGTAGTGTCCAGTTTTGGGACCCCCACTACAGAAAGGATGTGGGCAAATTGGTGAGAGTCTAGCAGAGGGCAATAAAAATGGCTAGAGAGCTGAGGTAACTGGGTTTATTTAGTGTGGAGAAGACCAAGTGGGGATTTAATAGCCTTCAACAACCTGGAGGGTGGCTCCAAAGAGGATGGACTGTTCTAAGTGGCAGCAGATGACAGAACAAGGAGCAATAGTCTCAAGCTGCAGCAAGGGAAGTTTAGGTTTGATATAAGGTAAACCACTGGAACAGACTAATGTAGAGATGGTGGAATCTCCATCCTTAGAGGTTTTTTAAGACCCAGCTAGACAAAGCCTTGGCTGGGATGTTATAGTTGAGAGTGGTCCTGCTCTGAGCAGGGATTTGATATAGATGACCTCCTGAGGTCCCTTCCAACCATAGTTTTCTCTGGTTCTATGGACTTCTTAGCGTGAGGAGGAAGGTGAAGAACTTGTGTCTTCTACTTTGTAGGCAAGTATTCTGACCACTAGACAATTTGGGGAAGAAGTAGGCACCATCACTACCACCATCAGGTGTCTCTCCCCTCAGGTACTGTGAAATGCAATTAACTGGAGGGGTTTAATTTTCAGCCTGAGTCAGGGACCTAAGCTTCTGTAGGGGAAGAAGGAGTTTAGACTCACGTCTATATTGATCAAGTCCTGTTGGCAACTTCTGGGCATCTCCCAGGCTTTCAAAAAGTGCCTTCCTCATTTCATTCCTCATATAGAGCAACTGTGCAACTAACCCTTGTCTGTTGGATCACTTTCCCTGGTTGAAATGCCTATGCTTTAGGTGCTACAATACCAAAATGTAGGCACCTTTTGATACTAAACCATATCTGGCCCTGAGTCCCTACAATACTCTATTTTATACAGTATCTTCTTGGACAAAAAAGGGTGCGTTTTTCCAACCATGTTAACTTGGTGTGCTGCTTTAGCAAGGCTTTTGATATGCTGACCAGATTGACCCTGCAAGGCCATATAGTCAACTTGTGGATCTCTGCACGGCTCTGGGAATTTGATGGCAAGGGTGTGGTGTAGCATTAATTGCTGCTTCCCTGCTACTAAATTTCCAAACCCCCGGAAAGCCAAATAGCGTGACCCAGTGCACTTGCTTGTGCCAGCATGTGTGTCAAATCATGGCTTGATCTGGCATGTGGGGCTGGGCTGGCACTTGGCTAGATTGTACCCATGGACCAACCCTATATGGGATCTGTTCTGCAGACTGGCCCCACGCTGCTCATCTCCAGCTTGTGGGGCCAGAAGGTTGAAACTGTTAACACCACTGTTAAATCATTGAATTAGCTTTAGAATCAAGGTTAGCTTACATCTTGGCTTCAACAATCTACACTGTTTTGGACACATTCTCATATTTTAACATGCTACAAGAACTTTTTGCGTCCTGTTCTGCTAACATGAGTGAGGGTACACCACTTGCCAATAAAGAAAGCCTGGAGTAGAGAGATTATGCAAGAGGGTAAATCAGGGTTCCTGTGAAGAGTTGGAACAAGTGTGGCTGAAGGCCTGTATTGAGTTACAGCTATATGGAGGTTGTTTGCAGGTGAGCTTAGTCAGAAAGTTATAAGTCTGCACACATTTGAGTGACCTCTTGAAAAATTGCCTGGGGTCAAAACACTGTAGTCAGGGTTGTCTTTAAGTGTAGACAGTCCTGCATGACTTGAAGCCTTTCTCCAAACTGTCTTTGTGTTGAGTACTGCAGAGTATATTCTTAGAGCTCTATACATGTCCATTTATTTCTTAAATATGTAAATGAATATGCATATTAGATGGGAGAGTCTACTTGCTGGAAAGGTGCCAGTGTATCTTTTAGTGCTGCAATGCTGTGCATCACTGGAGAAAAGCACCATGTATGATAAATGCAATGAAAGGTTTTGCAGGAGGAGAGTACAGCAAAATTGGGATCATGTCATCTTGAGGGAAGATTTAAGAGATGATGGAAGTATTCATCTAAACTAAGGGTTATAAAATTCAGTTTTGCTTTTTTTTCCACTGGGGAAGAGTAGAATATAGTTTAATTCTCTATTAAGGCAATTTTTAAATCTAGAGTAGCTTAATCTTGGCCTATACCCATGCTGATTTTATACCATTTTACACTAGTGTAGCTTTAATTTGTGGATCTTCATGTCTATTAGATGTGTGTCCATTAATTTACAGCGACAGGTTTAACTAACAACCAGTTGTAAACTGATGGGAGTCTCCCCAACACACCCATATAAATTCTCTCAGATTAACCAAATCAGTTTTAAGTTGAACCAGTTGGCAGGGGTGAAGCAGAGGGAAGGGGCTGGACTGGTGGACAGGATCTTAGGAACAAATCATTAGTCCTCCCTGTTTGTAGGTAGGTGCTTCTGCTTTCCAGGTGAGAGGCAGAGAAGGGCATATATCATTTGTCTTTGGTTATAGATCCTTATCAGTCAGGCTTCAAACAACTCTGATCGGACTACATAAATCTCCATAAAATTGAAGAAATGCTTGGACAAATCTATCATAGAGAACAATGAACCATTTCCAGTGCAATAACAGACTAAAGGGGAAACTGTTAAGTACTTTGTAGTACAGTTCTGAGATAATAGGAATTGTTTTGCTTCCCCTGTTCTCTTCTCTCCTCTCCCTCCCCCCATTTGAGCTAAAGGAAGGCAGGGGGTAGCGGGGATGGATGTGGGAAGGGGAGGGGGGTGTCTGTTTGTTGTGTGGCCTGGCCCAGCCCCAGCAGAGCAGCCGACCCCCCTCAGGCTCTCGGTGGCACCCTGCAGGCTAAGTAGGATCAGTTGGCATCTCCCCAGCACCCCTCCCTTTCCCTGGCCTTTAACAGCTCACCAAAACTCCTTAAGTGGCCCTCCAGGCTAAATAATTGCCCACCCCTGCTATAGACCCATATATCAATGTAGAGTTTTGTTCAAGTCACTGCTGATGTCCAGGTTACAAGATGATGGCATTATCTTTTGGCTTTTTTAAATGGTAAAGAGCTACTTTTTTAGTTACTGTTTTCCTACCCAGTTTTTAAAAAATGTTAATAGTGCAGCATATCTTCAAATTTCCCCTCCCCTAAAAACTGCATCTGTTTCTAAAACTTAGGGTACCTGTAGTTGTGCAGGGACTCTGCTCTGACACACTGTAATTATAGCACATCAGAGCAAAATCAGTTAATCCAGTCTGCTGGAACTTGCCTGCCTAATTAGCATGCTCCAGCTGCCTGTGTCTCGTGTATTCAGCCTCCCTGTACTTCAAAATGGTGGCAGGGGCCCTTTTAACTAAAGCTTGCTGAATGAGCTTTAGTTAAAGCACTTCCACTGCCATTTTAAAGTGCAGGATGCTGAATACCCAAAACTGTGGCCACTTAAAGCAGCTCTCGCAGCTGCTCTACTTAAAGCGCTCCCTTACCCCACTCCCAAAGCACATGTAAAGATGCCCTTAGCTATTACTGAACTCTTCTGGCTTGGTTTTGATTCAGTTATAATCTCTTTATTGCTTTGTACCAAAAATATCAATAGAAAGCTCATTGTCGTTTATTTATGCAGAGTTGGAAGTCAAAATAGTAGGCTTTTGCTTTAAGTATGGTACTTCTAAGAAAAATAACTGAGAAAAGGGGGGAAATAACTCTGCTAAGACCTTTGAGCTACATTTCCTTTGTCAGTTCACTATAATTCTACATGTTTGAGTTGAGTTGCTCTTGTTATTCTCTTTCTAGAAGGCTACTTTGTTTTTCTTCAGAGTGAATCCACTTTACATTTTCTGATTATTCTTGTATCTTGAATGGAAAGAAAAATGAAATATAATTTGAAGTACATTTTAACTCTTCCAGTGAATAAAAAAGTAATCTTTTTTTTCTTTTTTTAGAAAAAAACCCAGGTACTTCTCAATGTATAGCAAAGGTAGTTCAGGTTTTCACATGTAGCCTAAAACAAGTGTTATATCTAACTTCTCTAGACATGCCAGCCCAGTATTATCAAATTTGATGAACTACATAAAACAGAAATAAGAAACGCATAATTAAGAATTTGATGTTGTGTTTTTGTGTGTTTCAGTTTGGGGGATATGCTTTTAATGCTATAGACATCCAAAATTCACTCAAATGTTATAAGGCCACCCAATTGCAGTCCAAAATGTTCAATAATTCAAGTGACAGGGGGGTGTGTGGCCCCTAATTGCTTTTTCTCTTTCTGTGGTGGCCTGCAATGTGTTGAGGAATCTTTCTGTGCCTGGTTTTATCGGACTGATTATGTGTTTTTTGGCAAGGGGGAAAGAATCTATCTAGGTACTTTGTAGCATTCTTAAAGTAATTTTAGAATTTTACTGTTTAGCGTGGTATTTTTTTATATATAGTCTCTGACCTAAAACCAACTTGAGTTAAGAGATGTTTTATCTGTCTTTCCTGAATCTGGTGTTCTTACCAGGTCTTACTGGTCTGCAGAAGTCATTCCCTAGATTGTCCCTTGTGTGCAGGCATTTTTGTTATTGTTGCAGTTTGGTCTTGGTTTTTGGTTTGTTTTTTAGCCCCTGAGTCTGGAGATATGAACAAGGTATTGGTTGCTTGGGAAGATTAGTCTTCATCTTCTGTAAGCCTTCAGGTTTGACAGGGTAGCAGAGAATAAGTCAGTCTTCATTGCTGCTAGCTCCCATCCCTTTTTCTTCTCTTTGGAGACTGCTTAATGATCCCTCTTGTGACAGCCTAGCATGGAATTGTATAAGTTCACTGGATCTTTGTGCAATTAAATGGCTCGCATTCCATATTTTGCTGCTTCTACCTTGCCGTGCTCTTCTCATGAGGGATTGTTCATACAATAGATAGATTTCTCTTCAGGAAGCTGGCCACAGAAAAGGTGTTAAATGTGAAGAGATTATCTGAGGTACTTGATTTTTTTGAAGGAAAAAAAGTCTTAGCCCTTATTCAGTTTCCTTCAATTCATGATTACCTTTAGATGTTCACATACTGTATGCAGACTTTGAACTCTTATCCATGCCTTTTTTTCCCCACAAGATTGCCTTGGGGCTCTTTGATTTAAATGGTTTCAGCTTCTGTATTGTGATAGCAACAACCTGTGTTCTTCCATAAGAAGTCATCATTTTCGATGTAAAGTGGTGCCCTTCAACTTCTCTATGAATAAGGATACCCTTCCTGGCCAAATGCCAGTGTGGGGGTAGCATATTTGAGTCATCAAGAGTTATGCTACCTCAGCTGACTAATTCAGCCTCATACAAGTTAACCCTTGAGACTCTTAAGAGACTCTGTGCTTTGTTTCACACTCTTGGATTACAGACAGATTGAGAAGGAGCTCTAATGCCATTGTATTACAGACAATCTCCTAGAATTCTTTCCAGATAAGAGGTTATTGCATACCTCTCAAACCACAAGTTGTCATGAACAAAAACCTGCAAAGGAACTTTTTTTTTTTCCTCTGACTATAATGGGTATGCATATTTGGCTTCTTATTTCTTCTCTACAAATGAGACCTTTTCAGTATCAAACAGTCAGAACTCCATCCCAACTTGGGCAATAGCAGGTCATTCCTCCCAAACATATTCTCAAGGTACTGCAAGTCTAGGAATCTATGTAATATGCTGGCAAAGACCTTTTGGTTCTCCTTCAGGTAATTATCCTAGATTCCTCCAGTGTAGACTGTGATGCATAATTGAAATCAAGGTGCAGAAGGAGTAGCAAACCAATAATATATATTAGCCAAGAGCTATTAGACAAGCTTGGGAAATCCTTTTTACCATTCTTTGCGGGTCAAGTAGTTCAGGTTCTTAAAGAACTTAAACAGGCAAAACAGAATCCTTTCTTTACTGCTTTGTGGAGAGGCAGTGGCTCCATAAAATCCATGTCTGTCTGTCATCCTGGGTCCAGTGGTCTGCCATTTGCCAATGTGAAGAATATTTTTGGCAAACAAATTGAGCTACAACATGCAGGCTCCCTCTGGGTGTTTTGTAAAACAGTTCATGGTTTTCTAATGTCTTTGTCTTTGAGAAATTAGGTCATCCCTCCTTAAAACTTTTTGCCACTTTTCAAAACAAAACTTATTTAACTCTGCCTGGAACAAGAATGGGCAGGGGCTATATATGTGGACAAGTCCACTGGGCTGGACACATTGCAGCTGAAGGAGTTGGCCAATGAGTTTGCAGAGCCAATGGCCATCACCTTTCAGAAATCATGGCGATCAGGAGAAGTCCCAGATGATTGGAAAAAATGCAAATATAGTACACATCTTAAAGAAAGAGAAGAAGGAGAATCCAGGGAACTACAGACTGATCCTTGGATCCTCAGCCCCTGGAAAAATCATGGAGTGGTTCCTCAAGGAATCCACTGCTAAGCACTTTAGAGAAGGTGATTAGGAATGGTCACTATGGATTCATCAAGGCCAAGTCATGCCTGATGAACCCGATTGCCTTCTACAATAAGACAACTGGCTCTGTGAATGCAAGAAGAGCAGTGGATGTGATGATATACTTTGACTTCAGCAAGACTTTTGATATGGTCTCCCACAACATTCTCACAAGCAAGCTAAGGAAATATGGGTTGGATGAATGGACTGGAAGGTGGATAGAAAACTGGATGGACCGTCAGGGTTAAAGGGTACTAACCAGTGGTTCAATGTCTAGTTGGGAGCCGGTATCAAGTGGAGTGCCCCAGAGGTCAGACCTAGGGCTAGTTTTGTTCAATGTGAATGCCCTGCAAGATGGGATGGAGTACACCCTCAGCAAGTTTTCGGATGATACCAAGCTGGAGAGAGTAGTAGATATATGATGGGGGGGAGTGGGACTAGGATTCAGAGTGACCTCGACAAATTGGAGGATTGGACCAAAAGAAATGTCATGGGGTACAATAAGGACAAAAAGAAAGTCTTTTGCTTATGGTAGAACAGTCCTATGCACCGGTACAGGCTGGGGACTGACTGACTAAGAAGTTCTCTGCAAAAAGGACCTGGGGGTTACGGTGGACAACAGTGGAATAGGAACAGACGGTGTGCCCTTGGTGCCAAGAAGGCTAACAGCATACTAGACTGCATTAGTAGGAGTGTTGTCAGCAGACTGAGGGAAGTGATTATGCCCCTGTATTCAGCACTAGTGACGCCACATCTGGAGTACTGTACCCACTACAGAAAGGATATGGACAAATTGGAGAGCATCCATCAGAGGGCAGTAAAAATGGTTAGGGGACTAGGGTGCATGACTTGTGAGGGAAGGCTAAGGGAACTGGGCTTATTTAGTCTCAAGAAGAGAAGACTGAGGGGGGATTTAATAGCAGCCTTCAACTACCTGAAGGGGATTTTCAGAGGATGGAGTTAGACTGTTCTCGGTGGTGGCAGGTGACAGAACAAAGAGCTATGGTCTCAAGTTGCAACATGAGAAGTTAGGTTACATATTAGAAAAAACTTTCTCACAAGAAGGCTAGTAAAGCACCAGAACAGGTTACCCACAGAGGTTGTGGGATCTCCATCCTTGGAGGTTTCTAACACCTGGCTTGACAAAGCCCTGGCTGGAAGGATCCTACTTTGAGCCGGAGATTGATCTTTACCTCCTGTGGTTTCTTCCAACCCTAACTTTCTATATATTGGTTGGCTTTTTTCCTATGCTGGACCAAAGTGTTCCTCTCTTCAGATTTCTTTGGTTGTCTATAATCACTGTAGCCTCTTGGGATATATAGCATGGCTGTATAAATGATTATTTTGGGTTTTGGCAACTAAATAAAAAACATTTAGGTCCCCCCAAACTAAACTGCCTCCATCCCCTCGTACTCAAATCGCAGTTGAGGGCTTATATCTCTGGAAACTCCTATTTGATACAGTGACGCTCAAACCACTGCTCAGACCTGTCTTCCCTGCAATCATGAATAGTGCAACGTGGACATCATCTTTCTCTGTCAGTTGTACATGAACTGCATTTTCCAGTAAATGTTAACATTTCCCCAGTTAGTTAACTGACATTCACCACAATTCATCTATGCTGGTGGTGCTCAAAGTGTGACAGTTAACTGCAGCAGTTAACTCTGTCACTCCTCCCCCACCACTAAATTTTTGGACCTGTGGGGAGCCTCATGGCCTTGACCTCGCATGCTGGACCAGATCACCACACAAGGCCAGTCCAGTGACTGGCTACATCCTACTTATCAGGCCCACAAACCAGAAAGGTTAAGCACTGTTGGCTTACGGGGGTCTGTGGTTCTTGCTTAATGCTAACTGCTTGTGTGGCTCCTGAGTCCATCAGGAATTTGTCACTGACTCAACAGATGATCCATTTGTTGCTCCCCCCGCACACACACACACTTTTCCCTCCCCTCTGACCTTAGTCCAGGTCTCTGTACAGGATTGGACAGGAGTGTATTTAAACTTAAATTTCTGAACTGTTTTATGTCAGTGGACTAACCATGAGGCAGTAGCATATTCTTGAATTGGTTTCCCTTAGTCCCCCATGCTGAAGCTGTTCACTGAGTATAAAATAACTAAATATTTGTTGACCCCCAAGGTGACCCACTAGCCTCGGGTCTAAGCCGCTCACCTTGGAAGTGGGACATTGGAATTGTAGTTCTTGCTCCTATGAATATCTAATTATTTATGTAATGTGGAATAACATCAACTGAAGAAATCAATTCCCCCACCTTAAAATATTTAGTACCCTGGTGGTTGGGGAAAAACACCTCCTTAAGAGGTAGAAGATGTGGATTCAGTTCTTGGGGGAGGGTTCTTTGAACCCATGTCACCCATCTCCTGAGTGAGGTAGTCTAACCCCTGAGTGGCTGGATAAAAAGGAAACTCCTTTCTCCTTTTCGTGAATCTAGCATTGAACTGGTCTTTCACAGCTGAAACTATTTGGTGAATTCACAAATAAATTTGGCCCAACTAAACTTTTTTGGGACAAATTTAGTATTTGCTGAAAATTACTTTGCTGTAGCGTACAGTGCCAGGACATTGGAGTCTTTGTCTTTAATTGTGGCCTCTAGATGATATCAAATGCAAATAATGATCATGAAGGTTTAATGTGACAGATTATGGATTATTGCCTCGCCTTTGGCCAGATAACACTTGTAAATGCAAGAATCAACTGATACAAAACCACGTGCTGTGTCAGTGTCACAAGATACAAATAAGAAATACTGATCTAGTATAGTGGCGCTTAAGGTTTTGACCCAGCAGGCCAGGTGAATAGCACAGGGCCAGTCCATGGGCTGGATCAAGCCCCACACCAGCCTTGCACACTAGGGTCAGGTTCCAGGGCCTCGTGGCATTCCCCTTAGGCCTCAGGCATCAGGACTGGCGCTCTGGGGCACTGTGCCACTTGAACTTTGCCTCTTGTGCTGAACTCGCAAGGATGTCATGGTGCTAAGGGCTTGACATGGCCTATAGGCTAATGGTCGAGCATCCCATATCTAGTAAAAGAGCAGTATAATCTTCCCATCATGTCTTTGTTCTGTGTTCACCCTGATAGCTTAGGAGGTAGGATGCTATTTGCTTGTATCTTCACATGCTCAACTGACTCTGGAAAGTGCTGTGTATTAAAATACTAATCTCAAAACAGGTTTTGAGTTCCATTGTGCAAATCAGACCAGAGGTCATCATACATTCTTCCCTGATTACTTCTATTTTGGACTGTTGGGCATATTTCATCTTTAGATCTTTAGAATATCTTTAGTCATGGTCTCAGTATGGCATACCTGGATCTTATTTCATTTTACAGCTCTCTCACTGGGAGTGACTAAAGAATACATGTCTTTTTGTTGCAAGGTGCCTCAAAGGCCAAGTCAGTACTTTTTTCCATTGGTCAGGCATCCTTTCTGATGCTTTGTCAAGTGTCACAGAGGCATCTTTTGATGATGTTTTTTGTTCCCCATTTTTCTTAAGACAAGGGTGTCAAACTCGCCTCCTGCCTCAAGCCAGATCCTGACTGTGGGACTTCTTACAGGCTGGATCCAGCCCAAGGCACAGGGTGGCAATGGCACCAACTTCCACCTGGTGCACACAGCAGTGGCAACTTCAGCTACAGCTGTCACTCTAACAATAACTGTCAACTCATCCAGGATTAAGCTGAATCATTATTAGTTGCACACTGTTAGTGGCTATGTTAATATTTTCACTTCCTGATATGTATGCTGTTTGTTCTCTTTTTTCTGCTATACTAGGGCTGTGCTTCTTGGAAGTGGTTTTACCCATTCCATTACGCACCATTTGCTTCGGACTTTGATGGCATTGCAGACCTGCCCTCAGACTTTGAGAAGGGCACAAAACCGGTAAGATTCATACAACTTAGTTATTTGTCTTCAATATTGATTAGACATTACCCATATTTTTTTCTTTATTTTTGACAGTTCAGGCCTCTTGAACAACTTATGGGTGTATTTCCAGCCGCTAGTGGTAACTTTTTGCCACCAACATGGCGGAAGCTCATGACTGATCCAGTAAGAATTCTTTTTGTTCTTGTCTTCTTGTGAAGCTTTGGTTTCTTGCATTGCAAGTTCACTGCTGTTCATTATCTTTGATAAGGAAATAATAGTGAAGGGAAAACAACACTTTCATTTGTCTACTCATGCAGCAGCTTTGTGAAGCGTGAATCTTCTTTCAAATGTTTGTACACAGTAAACTGCCTTTCCTGGGTTCTTCCGGTTACCTAGTTCTAAGAACTCTGAATTTTTGAAGGATTAGAGGTCTTCAGTCCTTCTGAAGCCCCCACAGTAGTCTATCCTGCTTAGTTTGCTGGTTCGTGACTCTGAGTTGGTGCCATTCCCCTAGATCTATTCAGTTTGGAGGGTGTTTGGTAAAGCAGATGTTCTTTTTTATTAGTTAAACTTAATTGCCTTAAGTGTAAGGGGGGGGGGGAGAGGAAGAAAAGGTTGATATTGCTCTATACAGAAATCTATAATTGATTTTAATGGTCCTTTAATTTTTTTCTCGAATACAGGAATCAAGTATAATTGACTTCTACCCTGAAGATTTTGCTATTGATTTGAACGGGAAGAAATTTGCTTGGCAAGGTGAAACTTAAGCCCTTCCTCAATTTCAACTGAAAATCCAAGTCTTAGTTTTCTGTGAAAAATAGAGTGAGATACTGTTTTGATTACATACTGATTAATGAGGTTTGTCAGATTTCTGTTTGCTTTAGCTGAGAAAGGAAATAGTACTTTACAACAGATGGATTTTTTTTTAAGTAAAAAAAAAAAATCATGTGAAGAGGAAATTATTATTCAGTGTCTGACATCAGATTGTTTCCCATGAGATTCTTTCAGTTAAGCTTGAGGCTTACTGACCTAGACCAGTCTGCAGTGAGGTGGGTTGGCAACTGGTTCAGAGGCTGATCCCAGAAAGTTGTAACTGATGGGATGGCCTCATTCTGGAAGGTCGTTTCCAGTAGTGTCCCCCGTGGATCAGTGCTTAGCTCCATGCTCTTTTCAACATCTTTTCCATAAGGGTGTCTAGAATCTGGAACACACTCCCAGCAGAGGTGGTGCAGTCACCATCCCTGGGAGTGTTCAAGAGGAGGCTGGACAAGCACCTTGTTGAGCTTGTTTGAGCCAGGTTACCTCCTGCCCATGGCAGGGGACCAGACTCTATCCTACAGGTCTCTTCCAGTCCTATGATTCTGTAATAAGCAATGATTTATAGTAATTTTAGCAGGCATTCTAAAACTGTTAATTTGGTCTGGAATAGATTAATATTTTTTTTCTCAGTGTTACTATATAATTGTCTTGTGTTGTCTTTTAATTAGTGGATCTTATTCTTTTCAGTCAGTGATTCATTAGTACCTTGTGAACAGTTCTGTAAGGGAATATTGAAATGTTTAGATACAAAGAAAGCTAAAAGCAAAGTGAAAAAATAATGTATTATCTTCCATCACAAGAGTATTGATCTATATTGCTCTAAATTTAGTATTTATCCAGGAGTGAAATGCAGCATTACCTCTATAATATGTCTAAGTAATTATGTGTCCCCCTCAGTCCTCTAGCAGTATGAAATAAAAAAAACTTTTTTATTCCTTTTCTTTCTGATGGTAGTCAGATGTCAAAGTCTGTATGGGACTGAAGTCTGTATGCGGGGAAAATATTACTTGATCCCAACATATAAAATAAAATAGGAAATTAGCTTATTTTAGGATTATAGGAAAATAGGGCTGGAAGGGACCTTGCAAGGTTATTTAGTCTTGCCCTTCACTCAAAGCAGCTTCACCCCTGACTGAACTATCTCAGCTAAGTGTTGGTCCAGCGTGCTCTTGAAAATTTCCAAGGATAGAGATTCCACAGTTTCTCTAGGTAGCCTGTTCCAATGCTTGACCAACCTCATAGTCCAAAGGTTCCTCCTAATCTCCAACCTAAACCTCCTCTGCTGCAGCTCAGGTCATTGCTTCAAGTCCTGTCCCCTGTGACCACAGAAAAAAGCCTATCTTCATGCTCTCTATAATTGTCCTTCAGGTATTTGAAGATGGTTATCAAATCCCTCCCTCAGTTGTCTTCTCTCCAGACAAAACAACCCTAGTCCTTTTCAGCCTTTCTATATAGGTCTTACTTCCCAGGCCCCTAATCGTTCTTGTTGCTGGACTTATTCCAATCTCTTGACATCCTTGTTGAAGTGTGGGCCTCAAAATCGGGCACAGTACTCCAGGCAAGGCCTTGCCAATGCTGACTAGAGCAGAAGAATCTATTCACTTGTCTTGATTTGTGAGTGACGCTCCTGCTAATACACCTGTGTATGCCAGAGGCCGGTAACGTTTTTTGGCTGGAATGCCAAAAATATCCCAACCTCCACCCATGCCTGGACTTGGTGTGCCAGAGGCAGATGGTGGGGGGCCTGGTCCTTGTTGCTGGTGGCGGGTGCATGCACATCTCTCGGTGGGCAGCAGGGGAGTGGCCAGGGTTGTACTGCCCCAGCAATAAGCCCCTTCCCAGCTGTGCGCCTTAAGGTGCTCATGCAACTGCCACAGAACCAGTGCCAGGGCACTGGACCCCAGTACAGCTGTTTACAGCCTCCCTGCTGCAGCTGCCCAGAGCCCAGACCAGCTGCGGTACGCAGCTAAGAAGTTGCGAACAGCTGCACTGGGGTGTGAAGCAGTGCAACCCAGCCCCTTGCCCGCCATGCACTCCATGGTGTTTGTACAACAGCCACTGCCATGGAGCCCGGTACAGGTGTAGGGAGCCTCCCAGCCACCAGCTCTGAGCAGCCCAAGCTCCGTGGCTAGCGGCAGCTGCCCAGGACCTGGGCCAGCTGTGGCTTGCCAAGCAAAATGGCCTCCCATGCTCTGGAAATGTGTGCTGGGAGTTGCCAACTCCTGTTTTATACCATTGGCTCTTCCCCCTCCCCCACCTGCAACAAGAGCACATTGTTAGCTCATTCAGCTTAGGTTTTACTGCAACTTCTAGGTCTTTCTCTGCAATACTGCAGCCTAGACAGTCATTCCCCAGTCTGTGTTTGTATATGTGCTTATTCCGTCCCTTTGCACTTATCTTTGCCGAGTCTCATCTGGTTGATTACAGACTATTTCTGCAGTCTGTCCAGGTCATTCTGGATCCTGGCCTTGTCCTTCATAGTGCTGGCAGCTCCACCCAACTTGGTATCATCTGTAGATTTCCTAAACATGCTCTCAATCCCATCCTCCAAATCATAAATGAAGATGTTGAACAATACTGGACCCAGGGCAGATCCAGGGGAATCCCACTTGATACTTCCTTCCATCTAGATTTTGAGCCACTGATGACTTCTCATTGAGCACAATGATCCAACCAGTTATACATCCCTCTTAAAGTACTTTAGTCTATTTCCTTAAGCAGTCAGTGAAAATGTGGGAGACCAGTGTCAAAAGCTTTGCTGAATTCAAGGTACATCACATCCACTGCTCTCCCCACAATCTGCACAGCCTGTCCTCTTGTCACAAAAGAAAATCAGGTTGGTCAGGCATGACTTGCTATTGGTGATTCTATGCTGGCAGTTCCTGGTCACCTTGTTCTTCACTAGATGCTTCACAGTAGATTCCATGAGGACCTGCTTCATCATTTTTCCAGGTATTGAAGTCAGGCTGACTGGTCTGTAATTCCCCGACTCCCCCTTCCCTTCCTGGATGATAGGCATTGTGTGTGCCCAGTTGTTTAGGACCTCACCCAACCTCCACAAGTTCTCAAAGAGGATAGCTAACAGCTCTGAAATTGCCTCAGCCAACTGCTTCAGTATCTGAAGGTGCATCCCATCCACCTATGGTGACTTGAAAGCATCTAGTTTCTCTAAGTAATCCTTAATGTGTTCCCCCACTGCTCTAGGCTATTCATTTCCTTCCCCATCTTTGCTGCCAACTGCAGTCATCATCTGGTAGCTATCCCAATTTGTGAAGACTGAAGTAAAAAAAGGCATTAAATACTTCAGCCTTCTCTGCATCATCCATACCTAGATTGCCATCCACCCTCCATAAGGGACCTATATTTTCTTTGGTTTTTCTTCTGATATTCTTGTAGAGTCCATTCGTATTGCCTGTTATGCCCCCTTAGCCTTCCTAACTTGCTCCCTGCACGCCCGTGCAATACTTCTTTACTCTTCTCTAGTACTATAACCAAGTTTCATTCTTTGTAGCATTACTGTTTGAGTTTTAACTCATTGAAGAGATTGGTGTCTACCTGTTGCGCTTCCCATTCTTCTGCTGCATCGGGATAGCTTGCTCCTGTGCCCTTAAAAGGGCCTTCTGAAACTGCAGTCAGTTTTCTTGTATTCCTTTTCCCTCAAACTTGCATCTCAGAGGATCATGCTCACCACTATTGAGTTTGTTAAAGTCTTCCTTTTCTGAAATCCTGTGTCCTTATTCTGCTGCTCTTTTTCCTTCCTCCCCTTAGGATCTTGAACTCCATTCCCATGGTCACTGCTCAAGTTTTCCTTCCACCTTTCCCATTCTCAGCCATTTCCTCCCTGTTTGTGAGCAGAGCAACCAGGTCCTCCTTGGTTGACCTGTCTTCCACCCATATGAGAGAGTTATCCCCAGCACAATCCAGACACTTGCTGGATTGCTGCTGTTTCCCTCCTGTTCTAAGTAAAGTCCTCCCTGAGAGCCAAGTCCTGCAATTTGGAAACCTCTGTCAATTGGTTAAAGAAAGCCTTGTTCACCACCACCTTTTAGTTTGGCCTGTAGCAGATGTCCACCATGACATCACACCTGCAGCTCTCCCCTCTAACTTTTACTTGGAGGTTTTCAACAGGCCAACCTTCCACTTTGTACATCAGAGCATAGCCTTTATCTATAGGGCAGTACCTCTTCCATTTCTCTTCTGCCTGTCTTCCCTGAATAAGTTTTAATATTTCTTTTTATGTTTGTTTTAATATTGGTGTAGTCTTATTAGGCTGAAGATAAAAGTTACGTAAAAGGTTCTAATTATTCCATGCAATGGAAATATGCCAAAGTATTGTTAGTTGTGATGCATGGTATTTTTATGGCCTACTTCCTCGCTTAATTTCCATAATTACTCAAATACAAGATGACTAATTATATTCTACGTATGCAAAATTTATAAATTGGATATAATTTTTCAAGTATAGAATCTAATTATTGGAGGTTTGTCTTGAAATTGTCCCCTTCCCACTGGTACAGCAGGGAAAATAAATTTAGAGAGTCTGGCAGGCTCTTTGCCCTCTGCTTTCCCCCTCCCCCTCCATACTGATTCCTTCTTCAGCTCCTTTCTTTCTTTTTACTGTCAGACCCTGCTCTCCTTGAGCACATAAAAGTAAGGAACAAATCTGAAAAAACTGACCTTGAAATAAAGATATTTTTAGCAATTTACATATAGCACCCATAAACCTGGGTGGTCCAGCCTCGATACATTTTACCTTTTATTTTTTAAAACTGCTGCAAGTTTAAGCACAGGTAATCCATAAACACACTTTTAAGTACTAGTTTGGCACCTAGTTAGAGAGAGTACAAACTTAAAAAATAAACACATTTTTGTGTTCCAAGCCAAATCAGCCAAATCAAGTCCAAATCCATGAGTCAGTCCAGAACCATAAGTGGCCCTACATCCAGCAAGCATCCTCCATCCCCACCAGGGGCTTCAGATATTTCCAGTGTCTTTCGACAGTCATCCTACGTGCAGGCTGAAGCCTGGAGGCTTGAGGTTTAGCTCCCCCCCAAGTTTCACTTGCCCTTAGCCATATGGCTTCAGGAGCAAGCTAGGGAGGAGCCTTCCACATCCATAAAATTGGCATTAAGCCTCAACACCTTGGCGGGTACTAAACCACACCAGAAGAACAGTTATGCCCTGCCCCTGGGGCCTTATGGCTGAGGGCATGCGAAACTCGGGGGCATCTGAATTCCAGGCTTAGGCCTGTACATAGAATGCCTGCCAAAGAATTAGGAAACATCTGAAGCCCCAGGTGGGGTGGAGGATGTTCGCTGGTAGTAGGGCCGTTTATGGTTCTTGACTAACTCATGGATTTGGAATTCATTTGGATTGGAACATGAAAAATTCTCTCTTTAAAAAAAAAATAAAAATTGTCCCATGTAGGTCATGTCCAGTATAGACCGTGTACTTTATAGTCATGGTTAGTGTTGGCTGCACGAATCAACTTCATAGTTGGTTTCCATTACTGAGCACATGTTGCTTTTAGCAGCAATTAAAAGATAATGTATTTAATATAGTTTTGTGTATGTAAATGTAAGATGAGAGGCTTTTGTCTTGCGGTGAATGACCATTGCTTCAATTTAGGAGTGGATGCATTTGAGGGGTGCTTTTAACTTGGATGTGCATAGGGGGTTTTTTGGAATGGTCTGTAATAAAGGAGTAGTCATCTGGATTACATGGTGACTTCTCTCATTCTTGCACTACTTCATAAGCAAATGAGGTGCAACTGTCCTTGTTTTATTTCCTTTGGCAGAAAGAATATACAGCTTTAGCCTAACTTGCTTTTTATCATAAGGCTTCGAGATTTTTTGTTTTTAATTTAAACTTCTGAGCTGGTAAACTTCAGTGTTTTAGTCTAACACGTCTATCTCAAGTATTTGTTTAGCTAATTAAATACGTATGTTCAAGAAGGAAAACTAAGTTAAACTGGAAGAAATTGACATATAAAAATCTATCTTAACTGTAGGTCTTTGAAGATCTATGAGTGCCAGTGTACTAGTAAGCTTGTATTACTGCCTGTCAGTAAAGGAAAACGTTGAGTGCATAATGTTAAGGGAGCTAAGAGGTAACCAAGTATAATAAATGTGTTCAGGGAGGTTTCATAGTTTCTAGGGTCGGAAGGGACCTGAGTAGATCATCTAGTCTGACCCCCTGCCATGGCAGGAAAGAATACTGGGGTCAAACGACCCCAGCAAGATGTTCATCTAACCTCCTCTTAAA
>NW_017728931.1:4031805-4073712 GCF_001723895.1 Crocodylus porosus
GGGAGGTCTGTAGTAGACTCCCACCGTTAAGTCTCTTTCCCCTCGACTGCCTTGTACCCCAACCCAAAGCACTTCAGAGTGCCCCTCCCCTGACTCCTTGCTAATCGACGAGGATGTGTATTCCTCCTTAATATAGAGTGCCACGCCCCCACCTCTCCTTCCTATCCTGTCAGCCTATAGCCCTTGACATTCACCACCCAATCAAGGTTGTGTTGCATTATTTTGATAGAAGCTAAAAAATCAGTACCTAAGTAAGGATGCATTTGTGATGCCAGGTCCTGGCCATGCTGCACCACACTCTAAATATCCAATTTTTAAGTCTCATTTCAGAAACTGTCCAGATTAGTTTTATTTACATATTATATTTATAAATAAATTATAAATATAAGTAAAATATTTATATATTTTAAAGAACCTTGAAACCAAAGATTTCAAATGAAATAACCGTTTAAAGTTAACATTCCTGTCCAACATTTTTACCATTTCATGGAGAATGGCTGTAATCAGAAGTGGCTTTTTAGTATTGAGGTTATTTGACTGATTTTTTTTTTTGACTTGTGTCTATTTTTTAAAAAATCCTAATTAAAAATGCAGCATGGATTTTGAAAATCAAGCTGTTTGTTTTCTTGCAGCGTGTACAGTGTTTGTGTAAGTTGCCCTACAGTTGCTAGTTTGTAGTGTAAAGAAGAAAATTCAAGGAAAATTTAAAATTTACCTTTTTTGGACATTAGTAAAATGTGTCGACTGAACCTTTCGACTATTTTCGGCTTTCCATTCAGTAGGTGGGGAAACACTTTTTTTTTTTCTTTTAGGTAAGGCAGATAATTTGATATAGTTCAATGAGTACAGAAGTTTTGTATAACTAACTAGCTTGTTTTAACTAGGTGTTGCTCTGTTGCCATTTGTTGATGAACGCCGCCTGAGAGCTGCTTTGGAAGAGGTTTACCCTGATCTCACTTCTGAAGAAAGTAAGAATTATATTTCATTATGATTTATGTGATTATTAGGGATCCTGGCTTTCTCTGATTTACAGAATTGCAAATTCTCTGATTTAAAAAAAAAAAGCAACAAACAAAATCCATGAGGAAAATGAAAGGCTGGGCAGCGGGCGCCTCACCAGGGTAGTGCAGAGCTTGCTAGCGGCTTTCCTGCTTGGCCCTGCTGTGCCTTGCAGTGTCAGGTCACACCTGCTGGGCTTCAGAGGCCCTAGAGGAGAGCAGTAGGGCAGGGAGCCTGAGCCCGCAGCAGTTATCCTGCTCCTGTTCCTGCCCTGCGCACAGATCTGAGAGGCATGGGTCCTCCCTGGCTCCCCAGGAGTGCATGCAGTGGCAGGGAGCCAGTCCCACCCCCTGGATGAGCAGTCCATGGCCCTGTCCTGCTCCCTGCCAGGGCCCTGCAGCTGCACATTCCAGCTCCCAAGCCCCATGCACCGTCCAACTGGGCAACAACAGCAGCCCCAGCCCTGACCAACTCCCTCCCTCTGTTTGGGAACCTCAGTTCCCCCCCCAACCACTTACCTGCAAGAGCTGCTCTCCAGGCTGCCTGGTGGCCGTGTGTGTGTGTGTGTGTGTAAAATCTGGTGGCCCTCCTGTTCCCTCCCAGCCTGCAGAGAGCTTTTTGCAAAACTACAAAATCTGCAGGTTTCTCCTTTTAAAATGAGAAATCCACATTTTCCTCAGATAAAAGGGGAAATCTGTATTTTTCTACATTTTTTTTTTTCCTGTGGGAAACAGAAAACCTAGATCCCTGGTGATTATTAAGGCTTCCATTATTGGTGTACTTGTCTTGTATACAGTATTAAACCTCAAATAAGCAAGATGTAATAATAGATTGTTGCTACTGATTTCCTTATGCCAGGCTGCAGCCTTTGTTCACGTATGATTCAGTGGCTGTAAATCTTTGATGTAAAAACAGAATCTCCAGCTTTTGTTAGCACTTATTTTAAAGTAAATAGACCCAAACAAGATTTTGAAGCTGAAGACTAATTTTCAGGTTATTGTGTTGAATGATCCAGCTGTTACACCCTGCCTAAATGAGTAATTGTTAGATGAACACATTTCAGTAAAAATATATTCGGATATTTTCCTGTGGCAAGATAGATTCTGGTAAAAACTGAATGGCCCTGTGCAAGTCCTTTCTGTCAGGCAAACTGTATCTAAACAAGATATAGAAAATCTTCTAGACTAGCTTCTGAGTTCTGCACAGGCTGATGCATCAGTTACTTTTTTGACTTTGCACCTTTAGTTCAAGTACTATGTTGGGAACATTTTCAGCCATGTCATGAGGTGGATCAGGGTTCTCTCCAGGTTCAGACTATTTTATCTGGGTTACATCCAGCTGAGGCATTGTGAATAGTGGTCCCTTTCTTCCTTTGCAAGATAATTTAGATTTTCAATATTAGGCCTTTAGCACAGATACACTTCGTGTTTTTGTCTTTGTAATTTCTTAAATGGCCCACTGGCTCATCTGAGTTAAATCTGGCAACTACTTCTATTGCTTCTTTAAAAGGTGTCCAAAACAATTCTAACCTCTGGGGCATGCTGAACAGACATGGTAGCAGAAACTTGTCTGCCTGAATAATTATCATGGAAAGAAAAATGCTTTCTTCCCTAGAAAAAAATCCTAAAATTTGAGTTGGCTCTCAAAGCAGTTTAAGGCAGTCTCCAAAAATCATTTTGATTCTGTATGGCCACTTGTGCCGCCTCGGGCCTTCTAGCCTTCCAGCTGTCACGGACTGTTGTCTCACCCATTGATGCTGTAGGAAAATGAGTGACATGTTCTCCCAGGGCTTGAGGGGCCCAGTCTTGAGTACCCTGAATTCCTGTGCAGGATTAGGCTCCTCCAAGTACTGGAAATGCCTACCTAGCTTTTTGTTTTCCTCAGTCAGGCCCCTCAAGCTCTAGGAGCACCTACCCAACTTTCCCCACTTATACAGACGTGCTCTGGAGATCCTGGGGGCACTTCTGAGTAGGCATGTCTACACATTCAGTAATGCACCATAATCGTGGCATGTTAAGTTTAGTACTGTTATTACAGGTTACTAATTTAATGTGCTGTAATCAGTGCTACTGCATAGTAGCTACGGCGCATGCTTTTTTGTGACCCTGATGTGTAGTAAATTAATTCTTTGTTCAAGGTACTGCGCATTAGCTCATTAGCACAGTTTTTTGTCTGCTGCACTGATGTGCAGTATAATTAGTCTGCTGTGATTCTGGCATCTTGTGTAGAAGTACCCAGTAAACGCCAAAAGCCAGGCAGGCTCTCGCAGGACTTGAGGGGCTTGATCTTGCCTAAGAATTCCCAAGGTGTGTAGGGTTGGGACCCTTAAGGCTCTGAGCCCCTGCCCAAGGGGGCTGGAGAGCATGGGTAGCTTCTGGCTGCCCGTTCTCTCCCACCATAAAGCAAATAGATGTCCCCTGCTATAGAGTGGCATACGTTATTACTGCTGTTGGATTAGGTGACAGATTTGGGCATTCTTGTTTTAACAACAGGTGCAGCACAAAGATGAAGAAAGGTGACATCTGTTTAAACCCTTATTTCCCTCTGAACAGTACCATAGAAGAATGTGGGCATAAGTCAAATGTAGTTTGTACATTGGTCTCCTCTCAGTGGAAGGGAAACTTTCTTCTGCAGAAATTAGTTGTCTGCTGAAGGTGGATATCATCTAGGTGCACTCTTTTTGGCACTTTTTTGCTAGTGTTCTTCTGTTGAATTTCTGACTTTTTTTTTCTTTTCTAGACCGAAGAAATAGTCTGGGTGGTGATGTTCTCTTTGTTGGAAAAAATCATAGCCTTTGTGACTTCATTGCAGAGCTCTATAAATCCAGTACTACAGAGGTAGGTTCAATTTGTTCTACAGATATTGCATTTCTGGTGGTGGTGGTGGTGGTAATAGTAGTCTGGTTGTCTGTCTCAGCTGAACAGTTATTTTTTCTGTAGCCAGTCGATATGCCCCCAGAACTGTGCCATGGAATCCAGGGAAAACTTTCACTGAATGAAAATGCAGTTCTTCCAGATCAGTAAGTATAGCCTTCAGTATGAGTTGTTGGTTGCTGAAAAATAATTTTTCCAGTTTTGTCTAAACTGAAATAAAGATCTCCCCCACCCCCAGACAAAACAGAAAACTTAATGTCTTAATATATTTTTAAATTAAAGTTTTTAACTTTAATTTAACTTCAGTTAATGTTTTAAAAATTTACGTTGGGATTCAGACCAGACTGTAATAACTGTCCGTGTTAAAACTTGAGCTAGTCTTGATGGGTTCACCACTTACGTTGTTTTTTTTCTACTTCATATGGTTTGGGTTTCAGTTAGCACTGGAAATATTTAGTGTTCTACAAAATGGCTTTAATTGTTTATGAAACTGAGAGGTTCATATTTGTCATTGTCTCCTTTGAAAGATTGTTTTTATGTATTTGGCGTAAAGAGAATTTTATGCACCATGAACTAAGAGAAAAGCATTTATAACACATGAACACATGTTAAATTCATTGATAAGCTTGATATTTTCCAATAGAGCAAATTGGATGCTTATCTGGCTGGGATCCTATGACTGCAGCTGACTTCTTCCTGCCCTTTGGGTGGGGGGCTGGCCTCAATGATCTTCTGAGGTCCCTTCCAGCCCTAATGTCTATGAAATCTATGAAATAATCTCATGTCTCTGTTTCTGATCCCCTTTTATATTTGAGGAATTTCACTCGTTGACAATGTGGAGTTTGCAGCAGTGCATGCTTTGTTGGATTATGTTCACTGGCACGTAGTATCAGCTGTCCTCAGTGTTGCATGCATCAGAGAACAATTTGGAGAAATCCATGCTCTGGTGTTTTCTATCTGGACCCTCACAGAAATGTTCAGGAACAGTTGTAATCAATTTAAAAAACCCAAAAAACAAGCAAGCTTTCATTTAACGCTTAGCTTTCTAAATGAAGTATAAGTTTCCTTTGTGAATTTATTGGAAATTAGGTATAAAAGGCATTGCTATGCAAGTAAGCAAAATGTAGTGACCATATTGATATAAATAGTAGAAACTCCTCCAAGAATGATTTCTCAACCACTTGATTGTATTCATCAAGTAACATAACCTAGTCTATTTTCTCCAACATTGATAGGCGTGATTCAGGTATATGAGAGATTTTGTGTTTGCGGTTTGTTTTTAGCAGGTCTGAACTGTACTGGATGGTAATTCAGAGAAATCTCAGAAAGGTTGAATGGTAATGACATGTGGCACTTACAATGCAGACAAGGCTCCAAGTCATTAAAGACCCAGTCTACATTACTAACTAGACAATTCATTGGTGTAGCAATAAACGCATGGCAAGTTTTTGCTAAAATTCTCTAGCACAGATGCAGCTAAGGAGATAGAAGCTCCTCTTGCATGAAGAACAGTTGTTTTTTCTGGAATGTATATGATCAGATGCAGAGATGTGGGTTTTCTGAAAAATTAGAATTGGAACATTTTCTAATGCCCTAAATAGAACACGATCAGGTTTAGCATGTTTATTTGACTTGTATTTAGCAAACAAAACTATAAAAGTACCTCCATGTGAATTTTATGTCCTAATAGCCACAAGCATTTGAACTGAAATATTTGATTAGGAAAAAAATTAAATACAGCACACTTAAATGTGGTTTAAATGTTATATTCAAACAAATTCAAAGCTTCACGTGGAAAGAAATTATTTTTATTTCAATACTTGTAAGAAGGTAAAGATAATTTACAATAGCATGTATTTCCCTTATTGTTTTTCTTAAATTTAGACAAACAACGAAAGCACTAAATACTGTTGACACACTAATTTTAGCACGCCCAAAGAACTGTGTGTGATATGCCATGGTTGCCCACTCATCTACTTCAACAGAATTGAACTCTCGTCCACTTAGGCCGTTGCGGCACCTCCAGTTTCACTGTCACTATCCATAGAATCACATGCACTGCTTATTAGTTCCATTTCAAAATCAGACTGAGGCAGACCTGATTCAGAACTACTTGAACCACATTCTCTTTCACTAAAGGATGGTTTTACCAATGAGTCTATGGGCAAGGGCAACTTATCACACAGCAGCTTCTTCACTAATTGTGCTTCTTCCTGATTCTCCAGAAGCAAGAGATTTTGAGAAATAGAAACAAGCTTAGCGGTGCTTTCATTTGGTTTTGATTTGACCTGCACAGCCAATTAGGTGAATTCGTAACTTGATTTTTGGTTTGGATTGTTATGCGAGTGTATTTACCCTCTTGTTTACAAATCAATAAAACATATATATGTACTTTCTCACACACTTCCTAGGGATAATCGCCTGAAAAACACTAATTACAACTTTGAAACTGCCAAGCTTGCCTAATATTGTATTGGCAGCCATTCACTGTTACTAATGATTTTATGAAACAATGAATTTTTATAAATGGAAAATTTCCCACAAAAATAAAGCACTGGAAAATTTTCTGTCCCACATCTCTGATCAGGTGTTAGGCAGGAGTGTGTTGCTACCTTCAAAATAAGTCATGGCTTTGCTTACAAAAAACATTTTAATTTGGTAACAAAAAATTAAAACATAGCTAATGTATTGTTGTGCCTTGTAGTTGAATCCACAGCATTGCTAATGGCATGGCTTTCTGGGTCAACTTAAGCTATGTGATATTTTGAAATTGTTTATGGGCAGGAGCAAGGAAAGTAAATCCTGATTACTAACAATGGCAGTTTATTTTGGTGTCAACTGTTATTCACTTCTTGGATAAAAGGGGCGCAGTTTATCAAGGTTATTAAGGAAAAAGAATGATAAAATAGCATGCTATGCGTTAGTTAGAAAAGGAACTTTTATGCCATTTGGAAACAGCTAAACAGCTGTTAACATGTTTTAAAAAACCCAAAACATAAAAACAGAACACTTGTCATTCTTTTAAATTGCAAAGAAGCACATTTTTAAAATGTAGCTTTATGGATTGTGGACTGCTTGAGTGATATGAATTATTTTCATCCCCTGTACTTTGAGACTGTTGCAATAATACAGAATTAGAGTGCAACCTTTAGACAAAGTTGTTTATTTCTCTCTCTCTGTACCTTGTTTTTTTAGAGCAGTGCAGTCTCCTGTTCCAACCTTGTGTGACCTGACACAGAATTCTGCAATCAGGTAAACTAATGTTGTGTAAAATGTACTTGTTGCATATTTTGCTTGTTGAAATGAGTCTATCAAGGCCTAATGTGATTGAGGGTTCTCAGGTGTTGAATTTGTCATGGAATTCTTCTTTCTTTCAAAAACTTGCTTTGGAAGCTAAGCTTGTACTTAAAATTAAGTCTCTGTCATATGCTTACAAAGAAATATTTGATATTTACTAAACCTTCACTAAAATACAGAATGTCATAATCAGAACACAGCAGGATCCAGCTAACTGACATGAAGATGACAACAATTTTGTCATGGTTAAAACATATATTAATTTTATTTTAAAAGCCTAAGTTAGTCTGTGCTGAATATTTTCTTATAATTTTCTTAATGTTGATATTTGAGAACTCCATATTCTAAAAGGGATGTTGCGAAGGTCCAGAAGCAGGGAACAAAAATGATTTAGTAGCTTGGAAGGCAAGGTATATGAGAGGAAGCTGAAATAAATAGGCAGATTCAGCTTGCAGAAAATGCATTTAAGAGGGATGTAATAAGTCTTCAAATACTGCAGGGCTGCCATAAAAAAAGAGGGAGGACACTTTTTTATTTTCTCTCTTTCTGAAGAGAGCAGGACATATTTACTAGTAGTTTGAAGTTGTAGCAAAGTAGGTTTGGATTGAATATCAGGAAAAAACATCTCTGTTAGAAACAGTAAAATAGACTGCTTGGAGAAAGGTATAGAATCTCCCTCGCTGAAGGTTTTTTAAGAGGTTGGATATGCATTGTCCAGGGCTGATCTTAGAGTAGCTGTGCTTGGAGTGCTGTTGAAAGACAACAGTTAGAAGTCCAGGAGTTGTCTCCCCCCTTCCCTCCCCTGGCTCCCTTTCTCATTGCTTGTGCTCGCATGCTGCTGGGAGGTCACAAGGAGAACTCTGCAGCCTAAAGTAGGTGGATATTGGAGAGGACCACACTCAGCAGAAAGAACAAAAAAGAGCTCCACAGCTGGCTTAGTTATGCAACAAGATTAAAGGAGTTGGGATAATTTTTATGCAGGGGAATGCAGAAAAAGGAGTTCTGGGTCTCCCAAAAGAGGTGTTACATGGGGAGTTATGTTTGCTGTCCCCAGGTTCAGAGCAGAATACAGGCTGTATGGTTATTCCATGTTTCTAGGCTTTGCTGATTGCTACAAAGGGTCAGGAAGGAACTTTTTCCCCTTCGTTGCTATAGCCATCAGCAGGGTTTGAAGGTTTTTTTCTTCCACCTTTTTTCCAACATTTGGTGTTGGCTGTAGCCAAGGCCCTTGGCAGGCACTACACTTAAGATGTGATTAACTAGTTAATCTCATCTTCCATAGTAACCTGGCTACATGTTCATGCAGTTAATGATGTGTTAAAACAGGGAATCAGCCATAAAAGCATTACACAAAATATGTGTAATAATTTTATGGCTGGTTCCCGTCGTGCCTTAAATTGAATGTGTGACCAATATGTTTCTGCGGTTGGAAGTGCCAATCAGCTGATTGGGTTTCCAGCCTTGGGAGCACCAGTCACTTGATTGGTGTTCCTGGCTTTCAGAATTACCCTTTAGCATGGGTGTAGTCTGGCAGGGAAGTGCTTCTTGTTCACTTCTGGGTCTGCTGTCAAGCACTCTGGGGATCCCCCTGTGCTCCCATGGGATGCTCCAGCTGCTCCAGCATTGCAGCGTTCACAAGCCACCTGGTACCTTGAGGTATGTAGAAAAAACATTTAAAGTGGTCTCTCTGTCTGAATCATCAAATCTTCCCAAATCTCTCCGAATAGATCTGGAGAGTTCCAATTTGATTCAGAGAGATTAAAGGGTCTCCTGATTTTATTCGGATTTGGAGATTCAGCCACTGAATCAGGCTGAGTCTCCGCTGAATTAAATCAGCGATGGAAGCTTCACACAGCCCTACTATTAAGTCTCTTCTCAGCCTCTTCTCTTCTAGACTAAATAAGCCGAGTTCCCACAGTCTTTTCTCATAAGTAATATCCCCCAGCCCCCTCACCTCTTTTTGTCGCCCGCTGGGATATGCTCTCCAATTGGTCCACATCCTTTTTGTAGTGTGGGGCCCAAAACTGAATGCAGTACTCCAGATGTGGCCTCACCAGTGGTGAATAGAGGGGAATAATTACTTCCCTTGACCTTCTGGCAACACACTTAACAGTGCAGAGCCTGTAACTGTGGTATAGCTACTTCCTCACTGCTCTGCTTTTTTTGAAGCTTTTCACCGAATCTTATTTTAAAATAAAAAGCAACTTTGGCACTAGACTCCTTAAGGCAGGCAACAATTTCATGATATCTTTTATTGGACCAGCTGCGTAGTTGGGATGAATTGGACGGGGTTTGAATGCAGGACATTCTTCCTCGGGACACATGCGTACACTACCCTCCCCTCACTGTATATGCATACACCTCTGAGAAACCAGTGTACAAAAAGACAGAATTCACTTCCTGATCTTGGCAAAGAGTTTCCCCAGGTCTTCTAGCTCCTTGATTCTGTATTTGTTACCTTTTGAAGCAATCCAGGTCACACTTCAGTTTCCAGCAGTCTAAAAGCACTGAAGGAAGCTCCCATCCAGCCTGCTTTGGGAATAATACCAGGTTTGGGTCCTACTAGAAGATGGCAGTCAGGCACTGCTTCCTAGTTTCTTCCTTATTGCTTCCAAGTCTCTTTGTCCTGTAATTACGTTCTTTGCAGAATTGCTGGGACCCAAGACTTCCCTAACACATTTTTAAAGGGCTGTTAAACTATGACAGACTTCTGGTCATTGAATCCTGCAAGTTCTTTTCCCTTTTAAAAAAAAAAAAAAAAGTATCTATTGATCATTGCTGGGAGTTAATTCTCTTTCTTACTTCTGTCTTAACTCCTTCATGTGGTGATAAAAGGGAATCTTTCTTCTCTTCATAGACTTCCATCCCTTTTTGGCATGCTGTGACCCAGTAGTAGACCCATAGATGGGCTCTTCCTTGACACTGGGACCATTTTCCATCTATAAAGTGCAACTTTTCCATAGAGAATTCTTCTGTGGTAATATTTTGAAACTTTGTTTTTACTTTTGAACACCTCTCGCTGCCACCTTGAAAACTTCTCTGAAGTGGTTAGAGTCTGTTGGCCTTTTTAAAGACCTGGCATGAATAAATATGGTTACAGTATTTGTGCGTGGGCAGGGCCTGCCCAGGACTTGGTATGGGTTGACAGATATTTTCTCTGAGAAGATTAGTTTTCAGGGGGGAAAAAAATGCCCCAGTCAAAATGTTTACCTGTGTTAGTGGTGATTCTTTTTAATTTGGTCCACTGTTTTATTTTAGCTTAAGTAGGAGTAAATGTTGACTTTCCTACATGCAGTGTTCTGGGAGGATAATAGCGTACTTCATGATGAATGAAGAACAATGTAAAATTTCCAAGGATAAATCTTTGGTCACAGAAGAATTGAATTACTCATGCACTTGACAGTAAATTGATTTTTATATCCAGTGTGTTGTGTGTCATTCTCATTTTCTTTAAGTTGGTACATTATGATGGTGGGTGTCTAACGCTTGTACCCATAACCTTTCACTTCTGGAGATGTGTAAAATACTTGAGACAGTAAAAATCACTATGGTGGTCTGTCTGCTCTTTATGCCCTGTTCGAAATTAAGTTCAGTTAGTTTTGTCTATTTATGAGCAGTTCAAGCTTGAAATACTAAGAACGTTGCTTGTTACAATATTATTTTAAAAAATGCTGTGAAATGGGAATTAAGTCACTTTTTCAATGACAAGTTGGAAGCAGCTTCAGATGGCATACCTGCCTTGCATCTCCCCCATACCAGCTATTGTAGTAGAATCACCTTTTTCTATTGTAACACCATCTCCTTTTTTGCTGTGGCCTTGAGAGAGAGAGCCTTGGGTCTTAGCGCTAAATGAGAACTCTGGTACCAACCATTCTTCCTAGTCATTGGAGAAATAAACCATAATCCCTGCAGCTTCTTCCATTTGTTTTTCAGTCTGATTTGTTTTCTTAGTTGAAAAGAAAAGTTTGGCATAGTTCAGTGGTGCTCAACCTATCCAGCCCCATGGCCTAAATGTGTGGTGCAAGATTTGTATTTGGGGTTGGTCCATGGGTACAATCCCATATGCAGTTAGATTCAGTCACATACCAGCATGGTCTAATGCACATGGCTGCATCATCCAGCCTGCAGGGCTTCCCATGGGTCTCTGCTAAATTTCTGGACCCATAAAAAGACCAAGGGACTAAATGGTATGGTTGGCCTGTAGGCCAGAGCTTAAGCACTACTGGTATGGTTGAAATTGAAGTAATTGGGGTGCATGGTCTCTCTACCTCTGCATTTTCTTTATTTCTCTCAAGGTTATGGATACTCTTTTTCCGTGTCACGTGGGAGCCATGAAATAGCCATGGTTTAGTCAGGGATGATCCTACCTTGAGCAGGGGGTTGGACTATGGGGTCCTTTCCAGCTCTACTTTCTTATGATCTCTTTTTGAAGGGCTTGAAAACACTAGGAATATATAGGCTCTGGCTGCTGCTTGTCTTTTAATGCAAGGTAATATGCCTTTTATTTTTCTGAGTTTTGTCTTTGTTACTGTGGCACCAAGTCAGGGACCAGACTTCCAATTTTCTAAGCATTGAACCAACACAGAACAAAGTCCCTGCCCCAAAGAGCCCACAGTTATGCTTGCCAGCCAAACCGTTATGACCTCTAGGTGTCTGTGGATGTGCTTTTGGGCATGACCATTTTGGAGATCTGCCTTAAATATGATCCCAAATGAATAATCCTATTTAATACTTTGTCTTGGGAATTTGTTCACAACGTATGTAAGAGTTAATATGCCCTTCCTGACCTCACGTGGCACTAATTACTACCTAGAGCAGTGGTTTTCAGCCTGTGGTCTGCAAACCCCTAAGAGTCTGCAGACTGTATCTAAGGGGTCCGTGAAAGATGACTATGATCAATTAAAAGTATGTGAATACCCACACTTATATTTCAAAAGCATCCCCACCTTCATTTAAAATTTCCAAAGGGGTCTGTCCCTCCATTTTAAATTTTTCAGGGGTCCGCAAATGAAAAAAGGCTGAAAACAGCAACTGACCTAGAGAATATACATGCTTCTGGATCGGTTCCTGATGCAGGAAGATAGGTTGACTTTGTGCAGGGGGCTGTCTGGCGTAGTAGAACTGCACAGCTCCTTCAATAAAAAGTGCTAGTAAGAAATGCAGCTATGTCTGTTCAGTTCAAGTTATGGACTGGGTGGTTAAATAGAAATTTTATCCACTGCCTGTATAGACAAACATTGTAGCTGTTTTAAAAGTAGAGGGGGATCTCCTGTTTGGAAGCATGGAACAGCTGTTAAGCTAAGTCTTATCTCCATGAACTTGCAATGATAAAAGTAAGCTAAATCAACCTAACTGACCCTAGATGAAGCAGGATTATGGGTGGAGTGGGTTTGCTTATCTTGTATTGTTACAGAATCATGAAGACGTGATTGCATAATAACAGTTTGTATCTGTGTCCTTTGATAGCGATACACTTGTTACATCTGTCTGCACTATAGTTAGACTTTGGAAAGACTATTCCGTTTTTGTGATGTGCGTCACTTCTGATAACAGCAACATAATTCTTTCATTGTGATGCTTGAGAGAAGTAGTTAGCTATGGTAGTTGGAATTGCAACTGACTTGTGAGATTAAATATTTATCTGACATAACTGTATGTGAACTTTCTTGTAGTATCAATTTCAAAGATCCACAGTTTAACGAAGACTTTGTTTTCAAGGCTGTGGTGTTACCTGGGGCAAAGTAAGTAACAGCTATCAGCTCTTTTTTTTTTCATTGTTCAGTAATTTGTTTGGGTTCATATTATTTAGGGTGTCATTTGTAACACACAGAAAACCTCCCGCGGTTCTGAAGCCTGGTGACTGGGAAAAAACCAACAACAATGGGAGGCCATGGAGACCACAGCTTGGTTTTAATAGAGACAGGCAGCCCGTTCACTTGGACCAGTCAGCATTCAGAACGTTAGGGTAAGTAGCATTAAAAATAGCACTCTTAAATGGTTTGCTGAGAGACTTTATCTTCCCTGTTTCTAACAGTAATGAAAAATAGCCATTTGTGATTAGAAGTTTGGCATTTGTATGTTAGAAACTTAGGCAATTATATATTTAAATTTGGTATGTTTTCAGAAGGTTCTTAAATACTTGAATTTTACAGTAGTATCTTACATTCTGCTGTTTGATATTTGTCTGCTAAGTATTTCTAATTGGCTTTCCTTTTGTGCTTTTTAAACTTTTTTCTTGGGTACTTCTTTGAAGTATGGGAGATTATATTGAGAATATTAGAAGTGGTACTTAAGATTGTGTTACTAGAACTGGAAAGTCTTCTGTGTTTTAATAAGGTTTTCGTAGATTACTCCTGTTCAAAGCTCATGTGCTGTGCTATGCTGGAGAAATCCATTTGATTTATGTTAGTACCTTGAACAAAGATAAAATTAGTTCATTACATGTAACTGCAGCTCAAATTGTGGATGATTTTTCTGATTATTAAGGGCTCTGGCATAGTTTTGCTACGAGAAAAGAGAATGAGTTGAGCTTACACACTGGAAATATTAGTTATAAACCTAGATGTGCAGGTTATCTTTTTTTTCCCCTCCTTAAGAGAGTACAGCCAACAAGCCACTGTGGGGATGACTATCCATGCAGGAATATAGAAAATATTTTTAAAGGATTTTAAAGGAATTCCCCAGGTCCCATGTCGCCCTGTGCCTTCTTGCTGGGCCCCTCATTGACCTGTGCCGCTCCAATGAAGGGCAGCTTTCAGCATGGAGGAGTAGGCTGCATGCATCCTGACATGAAAGCACGGAGTGCCAGGGGTCCCTGGGTCCTGTGCCTCTGCACCAGGACCTACACAAGTTTTCCCTGCTTATGGAGACCTGCCGTTGGAGGTCCCCTAGGGTGGGGCTCTAAGTGGAGAATCCCAACTTTCCCTGCTTACAGAGAGGCACTCTGAGATCCTCTGGGGTTGTGTCTCCATAAGCAGGAAAAGGTGGGCAGGTGGTCTCAGGGCTTGAGAGGCCCAGTCCTGCATGGGAACTCTTCACTGTGCAGGATCAGGTTCCTGAAGCACTTTTCCTGAGGCGGTTCCCACCACAGAGCAAATAGATATCTGCCACAACAAAGCAGCACTATGTAACACTACCTCACAAAGGGTAGGAATGTATATTTGCTTGCCACTTGTGCCACCATGAACAGTTTTATAGCGGCACAAATGCAACATCAGGCGATGTCTGTTTCTACTCTTTGTTTGCGATTGTATGGGACCCTTGTTGGAAGTGAATAACTGCATTGTTCATGAACATCTTCACTGATATACCAGAGAGGACACTGGTGTTTGATGGACTGGGTAGCAGCTGTTCTACTAAGATGACATTCAGAAAAAGATCACATTATTTCTATCTTCCATTTCTTATGTATAACAGCCATGCAATGTCAAGGGAAAGAGGGCAGCCAGGAAGTGGAATGTACAGCAATGCAGCCCCTCTCGGAGCTTATCAGGGAAACCCATACAGACCTCTCTTTTCTGGACAACCACAGATTCCTAAATTGTTGTCAAGTAAGTTTGGGGGTTTTTTTCTAATTTTCTCTCATTGTCAAGTTTGATGGGTTTAATTTGATCTGTTGTCTTTTGGTTGTTACAAATCCGTGTTATATATTTTGGTAAAGTTTAAAGGATTATTTAGTGTAGAAGTTATGAGTTGGGATTTTTTTGCCAAACTTCTGTTACGAATTACCCCAGGGCTCGGTCCTTGGGCCCACGCTGTTCAACTTATTTATCAGCGATTTGGAAGATGGGGTGAAAAGCAACCTGTTTAAATTTGCTGATGGTATCAAAATTTGTGGTGAGGTGAGCACGCTAGTAGGGAGGGAAAGACTGCACCAAGACCTGGATAGGTTGCAGGGGTGGGCTAACAAAAACAGGATGTGTTTCAATACTGACAAGTGCAGGGTGCTGCACTTGGGCAGTAGTAACCAGCAGCACACTTATAAGATGGGAAATTCCCTTCTTGAGAGCACAGAGGCAGAAAGGGATCTTGGAGTCATTATTGACTCCAAGATGAACATGGGTCGACAATGCGAGGTCATGGTTGGCAGGGCTAACCGGACCTTGTCATATATCCATAGGTGCACCTCAAGTAGGGCCAAGGAGGTGATCTTCCCCCTCTATATGTGACACCTGTTCAGGCCACAGCTGGAGTACTGTGTTCAGTTCTGTGCGCCCCACTTCAGGAGGGATGTGGACAACATTGAGAGGGTCCAGAGGAGGGCCACGTGCATGATCCAGGGACTACAGGGCAGACCCTACATTGAAAGACTGCGGGACCTAAACCTGTTCAGCCTTCACAAGAGAAGGCTGAGGGGGGACTTGGTGCTGTCTATACACTCACTAGGGGGGACCAGAAGGGTTTGGGAGAGACCTTGTTTCCCCTAGCGCCCCCTGGCATAACAAGGAATAACGGCCACAAGGTATTGGAGGGTAGGTTTAGATTAGACATCCGTAAAAACTACTTCTCAGGGCGGCTAGGATCTGGAACCAACTTCCAAGGGAAGTGGTGCTGGCTCCTACCCTGGGGGTCTTTAAGAGGCTTGATGCCTACCTGGCTGGAGTCATTTGAGCCCAGTTTTTCTCCTGCCTCAGCGGGTGGGCAGACTTGAAGATCTACAGGATCCCTTCTGACCCTACTTCTGTGATTCTAAATGGAAGCAAATGTCCAGGTTTTTGCTCTGCCTCTGCTTTCCCAGGCTGGCTGCTTGTGGCTAGGTGCAGCAAGCAAGGTGATTGGCTGTTGGGGGGCCCATGAGCCGCTTCCAGGTAAAGAGACTGCGGATATGTGTGTGCATGTGCACACATGCAGAAGCTGCTTGGGCAGCAGGGCTGGGGGGGCTAGAGGGCTGGGGGTGGCAGGGTCTTCAGGTCCAGAGTGTGGGGCACCAGCAGGGCTGGGGGGGGGGGGCAGGGAGCTGTAGGCTAGGAGTGACGGGGGAGCTGTGGGGGCAGGGGCTTAGGAGCGAGGGGCAGAGGCAGGGCATGAGCATATCGCTGCCCCCCACAATCGTATGCCCCTTCCACCTCTCCTCCCTTCCTCCTGCTCCCCACCCCCTCACAGGGGTCCTTTTTTGATACTGGAAATATGTAACACTGTAACTGGACCTGTTTCAGGATTCAGTCTCTGAATCTCTGCTGAAGAAAATCAGTTGATGACTTTTTTTTCTTTAAGTTGTAGGAGGCAAAATAGAAAAATAGTTTCTACCAGTGTAGTATGAAAAAGGAAGACATTCCCTCCGTTAATCAGGAGTGGCTGGCTTCTGTTGCAAATGTTGCATGGTGTGTTACCTAACATTTGCTCTTTGGTGAGATTTAATAAAGAGGGCAGAATTCCCTACTTGGGACAAAACGGTAAGTTTCATTTGGAATAGATACCAGGCTTATTATGCTGTTCACATCCCAACTTCATCTGCTGAAACACTAAGTTTAACATGGCTCCACCTGTAACTAATCAATAAACCAGTTTAGTCATTCAACCCAATGCACTTGACGTGATGGTACCTTTTTGCATTGGGTTGAGCAACTAAGCTGGTTGCATGTGGGATGTGGAGAGGCTAGGACTAACTACTTGGGACAAGTTAAATGCTTGCAGGAATAGAGATGAAACACAGACAGCAAGAATGAGATGAGAAGAATGGGAATGCATGATTGTCCTATACCTATGATCTAGATGAAACTTAAACTTCATATATTTGTATTCCTCCAATAAGAAAAGGGAAAAAAATAAAAGCTTGGATTAATTAGTCCATTAAGAATGCTACATGTTCCAGGTCTCTAAAGAAAGTGTAAGTACTCTGAAGCAAGTCTTTCAAAATAGTCACCTCAGCCTTTTCTGAGCTTTTTGAGGTGATCACTCTGTTTTTACTTGAGTAGCTCACATCCTTGTAACATCTGAGAACCTGTCTGTGTAGGAAATGCTCCATCTGCCAGTATGTCATCACTTCAAAATGTGGATGTTTGAATCCACTGATGTTAAATCTCAGTTCATCTCTTTTTCTCAGGAGTCATCCTGAAACTTTCCTCTATATTTTCCCTCATACAGTCCCATTCTACCACGTCAAAGTTTCAGTAACAATAGAGGAAGGTTTATTGTGCCCTTGGATTTGGGTAGCTGGCAAGTGCAACACTTACCAAGAAAGCATCGTTCCCATGTTTTGAGCAGGACATCTGATTCCAAAAGTAATGGTGCAGCCTTAGTGTGTTCTGCAGGTGTGGCCTTGCAGATGGTCTTGAGCAGATTGCTGGCTGCTCCTTTCCTCAGGATGTCCTTCTTGATTTCTGGTTTCCCAGTATCTTCTCTTGGACAATGATTGGTTTCTGCTTCCCTGCAGTTTACTAACCGTGTGGGGAAAGGGAATGTTAAGCCGATACCTTAGCTCAGTTAATCTCCCTTGTGGCATGCAGTGGCAGTTGTTAACTTTAAATAAAGGAATCTTTCAAAAAGTGAGGGAGGGTAAAAATGTTGCTGAGTCCTCACGCTCTGCATTTCCAAAGTATTCATAGATTTGAGACAGCCTATTGCTGATATTCTCCATGTTAATAGAAAACTTCTTTCTTATTCTTCATTACATGGTTCCCATCTTGTGTTTCTCTCCTCCTCATCTGATGATACGAAGGGCTTCAAGGTGATGTCATTAACTTAAGCCTTAGAAGTCCTTCTCAGATCTTTCTACTGCACTTGAATGATTTATGAACTACCTGACAAGGGTAGCAAATTACTGAAGACTTCAAGACCCCTTTGGTTAATGAGGGATATACCAACCTTGCCTAAGATGTATGGAGAGTAAAATTAAACCAAGAAAAGCTTGTTTTTGCTTATGTTAATAAGGTAACATTTGGAATGAGCATGGCTTCCAAGGGTTCTATGCAAAGTAGCAAGGTTTATCTGCTGCTAAATAGACCTCCAGAAAAGCTTGGGGCTGTCTATTCAATACTTAATTCATGTGGTCCTGCTATAACTAAAATTAATGGCAATGGGTATCTTGATTCCTGTTTGTCTGCATGTGAGTGAGATCTCTTCAAGTTTGAAAGATCTCTTTAAACCCTCAGTCCTCCTTTTGATCCTAGACCCAGTTTAGGCCAGACAGGATTTTCTTGTTATCACTCAGCCTAACAGTTCAGTTAGCATTGTCTTTCTGTGACCTATCAGGGAACAGCAGATAGATGCCTCTCACAAATTGAGAGGTTCTTCACCTGGTGTCTCAAATAAGCTATAACAATAAAATCATCTGTTCATAGTTTCATAGTTTTTAGGGGCTGGAAAGGACATTATAGATCATCAAGTCCAGCCCCCCTGCCCTTGGGCAGGAAAGACTGCTGGGGTCAGATGACAAGATAGGGTTTTTAAAGACTTCTTCTGACTCTAACAGTATCTTCAGCTAGGAAGTTTTAGACAGCCACATACAAAGGAGGGAAAGGAAATGGTTTTAAATGGGGCATCTTGTAACTTATACAGGACCACATTCAAGAAGCTCCTCTTGTGTACAAGAGAGAACACAGATGATATGAGACAATTGCCCTTGAAACATGAAAATAGTTGCATGTGACCTTAGCAGTTCAATTGCTAAGTGTCCTGAAAATGCAAACTTACTTTCAATTTTTGAGTAGTTAAGCAGTTAAGGCTTAGACATTTTGTGGAATAGATTGATCAAGATTTTTATTTTACAGCTTTGTATTCAGCCTTCATATGTATAATACAGTTGTGGATGTGTAGTGATGTATATACGTGCACATATACACAGCCCTATATTCATATAATGAAGTGAAATTGGACTCTAGAAGGGCATTGCGGTCACTCAAACTGCTACCTCCTTTTCAAGAGCCTGTTCTGGGTGTTTCTTACTGTTGTTCTCTGATTTGACTTTGATGTGCCAATTTTCAGTTGATGAATAATTGTCTGTGTGCTGATAACTTGGAGGAGTCAAGTGCAGTTTGGTAGCACTCTGCGTGAATGACACATTTGGTTTCTGCAATCCAGAGTATCTGATTTATGACTTCCATTCCAGTCAGTAAACTTGTCAATTAGCTGCATTGGAAAAGTGATTTTGATTAGTGCAATCAGTAAACATGAAATCTTGTCTTTGATTGCCACACTGATTAGATAAATTGTCACTTGAGGAGCTGTAGAAAAGGCAGTTTATATGGTCTTATAGTGCTAGGAAATGCCTAAATTTTGCAGACCAAAGAAAATAATAACTGTCGTGTTTCCTCTCCTATTTGTACCTTTTTGGAGAGCAATTCACTGTTTCAGGCTTTTTCCCTTAGATTGATCATCTATCAGAGCCATATGGTAATAAGTTATTTGAAACACTTATGCTTATGAATGCTTAAACTGCATGCATTCCTCAAGGCCGTACAAAGACTTGATTAGAGCTAGATGGATGGAGGGGTTTCTTTGTCACCATCTCCAGTGGAAAAATGAGAATTTTCAATATGTCAAACTTCTACTGTTCAGGGTCTATATGATAGATGCTCGTTGTATCTGGTAGTAACCAAACTCCTTTGGTTTTTCACTGGAGAACGTCTCCTTGGACTTGTCTTTATGTACAAAAGACTTTTTTAAATAAAAGCTGACTTATATGTAGGCCTTCAACTTGCCGGGAAGGAGAAGGAGAACTTATTACACCTACACAACTTCCTGACTAATTGGAGACCTTGCCTAGTTCCTAGCTGCTCAGAGAAAGGTAACTTCCCCATCTCCTTGAAGAGTGAGAGTGTATAAATTTTCTCCCTGCTCTCCATATTCTAAGAAGGGGACAGTTTGAATGTCTTCCTCTTCATTCTTCTGTTAACTCCCACTGTTACTCTCTACTGTTACTCTTGGCTTTGTCATCAATATTACCCAAAATCCTCTGTCAGAGTTCTTAAAGAACCTACTACAATTGTGTCGGAGTCGCATCTAACATAAAGAGTGCACGCAAAGAGACATCTTCCGTATAATCATCAAAGGCTGCATTTAATTTTTGTACATTGCTTGTGTTTTTGTGGGATGACTATGGGACAGCTGTGTCAAAATGGGTTTTGCATTTTGCCTTGAAAGTGCTTGTGTACCCAGTCTCTTCCATTTGTTTTACCTGTTAATTTTGAGTTAAAAATAAAAATTAAGAACTTGAGGGACTGTTAAAACATACTGAAACCAAATGTTATAATGCAGTGCCAACTACCTTCTGTTTTCAGACTTCAGTTTTGAATAGGGAAGTTTTAGGATAATTCAAAATACAAACAAATTAATTTCATGTTGGTATAGTTTCACGTGTAGTTCCTTATCCTGTGGGCCTCCAGCTGTTTAACATCAAAAATACCTTGTAAACATGGTTTCTTGGAGCTTGTCATATTCTTAATTATGTATTCCACAAAAAATAATTTGAAACAAAGTATTCTGTTGTACCTCTTGGGCTTTTAAATCAATAATACTACCTCAGTTTTGTATTCAGTGCAAGCCCAACTTCACTAATGAGCAGGTTTAATACAACCTCTGGTTTAATCACACCTTTTTATGCAACCAGAACTCCTTGATACTTCAGCTGGTCATGTGGTAAATGTTCTTTTTTTTTTTTTTAAATCTGGTTCTTCAGTCATAAAATGATTGCATAGTTGAGTGTTCAGCAGAAAAACAGGTTTTATCTGAGCCAACTTGTGTTCTTCTGCCTTTAATGTCTGCAATACTTAAGCTTTGTAACCAAAATAGAATAGAACTGTTGTGCTTGATTGCTATATTTTTTGTGATGGCTATATTTTTTGAGACATGGCATGGAGTGATTTATGGTAGGCTGGCTATGCCTGACTAAATGATTCATAAACACAGGTCTTTTTCTGTAGGCCTTAAAGTGAAAATTGTCAGGACTATCCAAATGATTTAGATGCTTTTGAAAATAAAGTTGTGTTCCCTAATGATTTAGAGACTTCCTCAAAATGTAGATTAGTTATTCTAACGGTACTCTGTTCCTAAGGATTTCAAAACATAACTGCTTCTTGCAGTAGGACAGTGTTTTTCACTGATGAGAACCCCCTGGGGAACAGCCTCAACTAAGAGAAATAAGAATCATATGCTTTGGTTTAGCTCTGTATTTTAGGATTAAATATTTCATTTTCAGCTCAGTTTAAAATGAACAGATCTACATCTATGAATTGTGAAAAATTAGGATGGACAGTATAATGAAGACTGTTCACTACAATCCATACTTGAATGCTTTTTTACGAACCTAACTTAAATGCTTCAAATGATGGGACCATATCTGCTTTCCGTATCCTCTTCAGTTCTAATATACCATGCTCTTTGAACTTTCAGCCTGATATTGTTCTTTTCCTATTTCAGTGGGAGCCAGCCGTTTTGGCCGGTGTGCCACAAATTTGGTGCTGTGCCCTCCCAGAGTGCCACTCCAGTCCCCTTTCTCTAACTGATCATCTGCTCTGCTTTCTGCCCCCTGCCCTGATCTCTCTGCTGATCTGCTGCTCTCTACCCTGTGCTTCCTGCCAGAGCTACTGCTCTGTTTTCTGTTTCCTGCCCTATCTACTGTTGTGCTGCCTGCTCCCTTTCCAATCTGCCATGCAGCACACGTGGAAACTACTCATGCCACTTGTGGCACCTGTGCTGCAGATTAGTCCATCACCAGTGCCTTAACTGATGCCATAAACTCCCCACCTACTCAGTGGGGCCTGAAAAAAATGTCCTCACCTATAAAATGGATTATCTTCAAGTTAGCAGTTGATGAGTTTATGGGATCCTAATCTAGGCTTCCATGGATATTTTATCCATACTGCAAACCCCTTCGTATTTTTTGTTTTTTCTGTGTACATGATTCATTCTGATCAAAGGAAACCCAACCAGGAATAGCATAACCATTGGAGATCAGAATGGATTTCCGCTGGCAAAGCTATGTTATCTTCAATAGGACCTGCCTGTGCTATACACTGTTCTCTCAAGTGCTGCCCTAAAAGGTTTCTGTTCAGGTCAGACCATTAAAATGTGCAAGCAATCCAGCTGAGTTAGGAGGAGAGAGGCTCAGATTTCCCTGTGCCTGTGTTTGGCTTATTTTATGTGGAGTTAAAAAAGGAAATGTAATATTCTAGCACATTTTTGAGAAGCCTTGAATATTGACAGTTTAACAGGGTATTTGGTGTCCTATCACAGTATATCCATTAGACAACTTCTGGAAACAGCTGTTAAAATTAGGTCACACTTAAACACCATTGAAGATAATCAAAGATGTCACTGAAACTGAAGCTTTTGATTGATACACAATTTAAGTGTTGTGAACTGACCATGGAGCTATTGATTAGATGTTTCTTTCATCCTGTTTACTGGTCAATTTATTTAGAAGAACAGCAGCTCTTTAATTGCATGTCTTGTTAGAGCAATGTTGTTGCTACTACTTCTTTGCCCAGAGTTAGTTTGACTAGGAGAAAACAATTGAAAAGTGGGTGGTCTGTTTCACTACTCTTTCTTACTGCTGTAGTGCTTGCTGTGTGTCCTCAGCCATATTTACCTGTTTTTCCCTTCTGTATGTTAACTTTGCATGCAGAGTGACCACTAGTAAATCGTAGTATTTTGCTAGCCAGATAAACTTGAAAATACATTATTCTTCAAATCTCATTTTACTCTTCCCATCCTGCTGACTTTATCATGCCAAGTTCTTTTGAAGTTTGTACATCAAATAGTTCAGCCTAATTAATACATTTCTCAGTAGATAATGAGTTAACTATATTTTTTTTCAGTAATAAAGGAAAGAAATCACATCAAAGTTACACACTGTGCATGTGCTCTGTTATTGACAGATGTAATAATTCTAAACATTACCACAACTTTTGAAAAATTTTCAGCCACATTGCTTTGGGGGAAGGAAGGGGAGGGGGGTGATTGGTGTTTTTTGTTTTAAAAATTCCAGAAATTTTATCTTTCTAGGGCTTAAAATCTTAACCCACAAACTAGCCTCTGCAGTTGTAATTTTTCTACCTTGTTCCTGAAATTTAACTTCCTCCTAGACATTCATACAAAGTGCTGAATTCTGTATTTTCACCTGCATCAAGCCAGTGTCACATCACAATTAGTCTACAGTTGCATCAATTTAATTCAATAGAATTTGATCTGATGATAATAGTAGGCAGCAAGCCCAGTTTGGGTTTTTTTCTTTATTCTCATGAATCTTTCAAAACCTAAGATAACCTGAGCACAACTTTTAAGTATCATCTTCTTCTAGCATTGAAAACAAGCCTTCTTAATTTTCTTCCTGATCAAGATTTTTTGTTTTACTATACAGATCTCAGGCCTCAAGATTCATGGCGAGGGCCTACACCTTTGTTTCAGCAGCCACCGCAGAGATATGACAGGTATGGCAATTTAAATTTTATAAATTGGCAGTGTGGAGCTTCCTCAGAGCTTGTAATATTGTGTGGTTTTATTTGTTTTGAATTGGACTTTTAATTTTCTGTTTAAATTAACTAGTGATGTACGGTTGATGTACGGTCCATGATTGATTTATTTAAAAGGGATGAGTGCTTTGTGTAGAAAAAAAAGGAATAAAACCACTTTCCATTAAAAATCAGAAACTTCAAAATTAACTTTACCATTGATGCTTTGGTACCGTTCTTGGTTCTTTGGCCTTTATCTTATTGAAGCTTTTGAGATACCATGAAATTCAACACAGAGAGCTTAAAACTGCATTAGATTTTTGGACAGGCTAAACAAATTTCTTTTTAGGAGGGTTGTGGAGCTTAATGAGGCATAACTAATGGTGTTCCACTTTTATCATTTCTGTGCTGGAACCACAGCATTAGTACAGACCAGCCATTGATTCTTGCTACAAACCTCTTGAAGTCCTAATCAGCTTCTTTGGTGCAACTTTTTCAGGCCTGACAAGCCTATTGTAGGGCAGTGTCACTGTAGGTCAGTAGTTATTAGTTGCCACTGAAAACAGTTTCTTTAACTACTTAAGACTGAACTAAATTAAATGCAGAAGGGACTCAGAGGAGGATTATGGAATCTGCAGTCCAATAAGTACCATGGAATAGAAAGAATGTGACATGGTTTGGTAATAAGGGATGTTTTACATGTGTTCCTTCATTGATAAGTTGTGCGCCCTTAAGTCAGATAGACTTTATAAACTCCAAGATATCTCTGAACCCTATGAAAAATTAGATTTTGTGACTTTTTTCAGAAGTACAAATTTAAGATGAGCACTAACTTTTGCATATGCTATTTTTGCTTATAGCAGTAATGCTGAAAAAAATCAGATTAGGGAGAGGTTGTTGGGCTCTTTACAATTACGCCTCCCATGGCAACCATTTTTATCCCTGTTGAAATCAGTCCAGTTCCCTCTTACATGCCATGTAATGTGAGACTCCACATTAACATTCTTTCTTTATTTTCAGTATTGTGCTCAGCAATGTATTATTAATTTCTAATCCTGATCTCAATAAATGTAACTTCAGAAAATGTTGCTTTTGTTGCTGCTGTTTTAGTTTTTAAGGTGCTATCACGTTGGCGTACTACTTTATTACCATTTTAGAACCCTGTGATTCTGTCATTCTTTGGGTTTGCTTTTTTTGGTAAAGTATAGTGGTTCAGTGATTCAAATATAAATTGGATAATTAAGCTGAAATGCTCTTTTTCCCAATATTATACTATGTTCCCCTTCACTTCTTCACATACTGTGCCATATGTGTATACTATAGTCACAAGGTTGTTCAATGGCTTGCTTTTACAATAGTGGAGAAAGAGAGAGCATGATTTTCTTTAAGTATTTTAAAATGTACTGCCTTGTAGTGTGTTCGTAGAGTGTAGTGTACTATTGTGTCATTCTCCCATTAACTTATCCAAGGTACTGTAACTACTGCAGTGTTGTTCGTGATGTTACTGGAGATCACCATCCAGTCCTTCACATACATATTTTAATCTTTCTTTTATTCCTTTATGGGACCAAAGTTCTTCTGTTACAGCTTATCCTAGAAAGGAACCTTTCTGAGAAGTGGGAAGGAATGTGCTTCCAGCTTTTTGAATGAAAATAAGATCTTATTTTTCACAATTCAGCAATTTTTCAGACGATAATTTGTATACCTCTCATTTAGCTTATACAAATCACCAACTTGCCAGTTCTGGCCTTCAGAGAGAATAAATAATTTGACCATATTTTTGAATGTGGTGTTTAACACATGCTGAGCATTGTCCTGGAATTACACATCATCGATTTCTATCTGCATATTGAAATATAAGCTCATCTGTTCTTATATACTTCTTATAATCTTGGAATTGGGTGGAGTTCATTGGATTAGATGTTGTTTTAATACAGTCTATGTATATATTCCATCATAAGATATTTTCAGCCTGTGTGTAGTTACCTGGCAGGACAGAAGCAACATGTTCCTGTACTGTTAGAAGGCTGCTGGTCACAATCTGCTTCTGTTTAGTACTGGATTTCTTGCTGGCCTTGCTTAGTACAAATGAGGAAGTGATTCGCCTCTTAATCTGAAGTAGGCAGGCAGGAGATTGGAACCTCCCTGGTGTGGAGCAGCCAAAGGAATGCAAGTACAGCCCCATCCCTGTCAGGAAGATTTTTGAAATGTCGAGGAAGCTGGCTGAAAGTTTCCTTGGGTACTTCTTGCATTTGGGGTGAATGGGGATGGAGCTGGGACACAGGCGGGGGAAAAAAGTGCTGAAAACAGCTTGTACTTGACAATCGAAATAAGTTGTCACCTGGATTAACTTTTTTTTCCCCAAGCTTGGGACTTGATGGATGGGGAATAAATTAACTTCCTGTGATTTTTATAATCCTGAACAAAGCAGCTGCTTCATGCTTACAAATGGTTTGGCTGATCTGTTCTCTTCTGGTACTGAGTTATTTTATAGCCTATGCTAATACTCAGTGTACACCTGAGAAGACTTCGTGTTAGTTTTTCAAAGTTTTTTACATCTGCTACCTGCTGTTCTTGGTGGTCAAGTTTCCTAGGGTTGAGGGAGATCTAGGTTTAACCCTCACATCCTTATGCTTGAGGGAAGAAAATGTTGTCATTGCTCTGTGAATGAATGTTGACAGCATAATTTGCATGCATCTCAACCTGAATTTAAGGTAGTTGTACTGTATGTGCTTGGATAAGACTTCCACTGAAAATTGAAATGGGAATATATGCATATATCTTTATACTATAAAGCTTGCTACGGTAAGTTTGCTAACTGCACCCTGTACATATATATTAGTTCAAGTCCTTTCATTTTTATTATATGCAGCAGTGGGTAGTGTATTTGAATAAGCTAGTCCCTAGAACCAGACATAATTCCAGAAAGGACCATGCATTGGTGTGACAACTGTATTTATTTATATATCCTTGCTAAGACACAGCCTAGGTCCTGTAGTGAAATGTAGGTACAAGACGCCAAATTTGGTTCCTGAAGGAATGAAACTTAATTTCCTGACTTTGTTTGTCAGATTAAGATCTCAACTTTAATTTTGCATTAATACCATTTTAGGATACAAGTTCAATACATAATTTAGTGAATTAAAGACCAGATGGAGAGAGAGCGGGAGGCTCATTTTTCTTGCTCTTAGTATTAGAGTACCTCTACAGCATGGTATGTAATTTAGTGAATTAAGGGCAGAAAGGAAGAATGTTTTTTTTGCTCTTAGTATTAGGGTACTTGTACAGCATTATGAAGATACTAAATGCCCTGTAAGTGTTTAACTTACTGAATTTAACGGAAGCTTAATAGCTGAGTGTACATTTCATTTCTACAGTAGTTTGAAAACAATAGAAATCAACTGACTTCTGAAACATGGACTAGTAACAGTAGGTTGTCACTCTATCCTAACACGTAGATTGAGAAAAGTGATACTACTGAAATGAGTGTACCTTTGCGTAATATAAAAATATGTTTAACTTTTACCCTGTGTGCAATCACGGTGAATCGCAAAAATCATTGTGAATAGTTATTGCACAGTTATAATGGCTACTTTTAAAAACCAACATGTCGACTGTTTAACTGGGAAGCAACCTGGGGGTATAAATGCCTTAAAGTGGTGATGATTATTGTACTCCTTCCTGAACAACTTCACTTCACTTCACTTCACTTTTCTTTCTGGGCCACCTTTTAGTTACAAAGTAGAAACTTAACCGCCATCCCTTTGTATCTGCATAGAATTGGAACAGTGATCTTGAATGAAAATTTTGCTTTTAAAACTTTGATTGATGATAGAAACCTTACAGAATTTTCAGCCCATATCAGAAATGGAAGTGTTCATTCTGCCTGGTAGTAAATGTCCAGAATTGATGTTACACTCATGTTCCAAATACTTCAATGCAGTTTACCCTGTCCGTCACAATGGTAGTTCTGTGACAGAAAAGGATATACTTTAAGTCTACCTAAAGATAAAAGTAGGTTCCCAGAAAAATGAATACAAATGTTAGTGTGCATGTATTCAAGGAAGAGAAATGAGTGTCTTGTTTGCATTGCTGTGTGATCTTGTTTTCCAGGTTTAAGCACACAAACATCCATTGATTTTTTTTTTTTTTGGTTTGTTTTGGTTTTTTTGTTTGTTTTTTGTTCGGGTAGTTACAGTTTTGCTCTAATACATAATTCAGATAACATTTTGTGTATTCATAGTCAGCTGCATGAGATGGAAAATCAGCAAAAAGAATACAATTCAGCAGTAATTAATGTTTTCTTTTGTGCAATGTTTGGTTTGGTTTCAGTAAGTACATTTTGCATATTGTAAGTGCCAACTGTGCACCAGCATGAAAGACTCTTACTTTCCAATAGGAACCTAGTTCTTTCATCTCAGTGGATGGCAAGAGTTCTTACTGCTTTTGTTTTGAACATTACGGCTGTCCTTAAAATCTGACAAGACAAAGCAGTCATAATGCTTTGCTTTTACAGTGGAAACCTGAAATGAATGGGAACAGGAATTTAAACATGAAAGCGGTCTTTAAATATGTACTTTTTTCCATTTTGTTATATTTGCCAATTGGGTTTTCTGAAACAGCGTACCAAGTCCAGTACACTATCATTACGCAGACCTTCTTTCCATTCCTGTCGGGGACATTCTCATTAAAACATTTCCTCTCCTCTTCCCTCCCACCCCACACCCTCCCAGCCCGCCCCTCAGTAACTTCCAGTCTTGCTTGCCAGCTTTTGTACAGGTGGCTACATGTAGTGTGCTTGGTATGAACTTCAAGAAAGAGAAAGTGATCGCCTTTTTAAAACCTTGAGTGCTTGTTTGGGGGAAAAAAAGAAGACTCAAATTTAGCCTCACAACAACTTCATCAACCTCAGTAGAACTCCCATCAGTCTGTCTCCTTAATCAAATGAAACCTGTCTCCAAAGATGAGGAAGGTGAAACTGAAGTCAGTGTCTCTGCAAGTAACGTAAAATTAAAAGGGTGCAGTGACTGTTTATTAAATAATGTACAAACACACCTGTTGTCCAAATAATATTTAGGTATTTTTAAATTTTCCTTGGATGTTGCATTTCAACAAAAGTAATTTCAGCTATGTAGGCTAACTAATACACATCTTCCGAACCAGATTTAAGGAGACAGGTTACTTTATATGAAACTTATTCAGTAATATCTAATTCTGTAATTAATATTTTTTCCCTTTCCCTTCCATGACATGGTGACACATTTTCTGCAGAGAATAGGTGGATTTTGAGTAGTCTCAGATGATGGAGAATTTATATCCTGAGCAGTGCTTAGCTTTGGCTGTATCATTTTTCTAAATATTTTTAATCAAACAATGATTTTATGTATTATACCTGTTGCTTTATAATTGTAATGGTAGAATGGGTACTTGAAGGCAATTAAAACATTTCTTCCTGCTAGTAATCTAGGATGACAAACTAGGTTATAATAGATGTTGAATTTGTGTTCCCATATAAACTGTACACCAAATGTCAGTCAGTCCAAGCCAATTAGTGCTTATGTTGCTAGGTCACCATGGTCAATTGAAAACTGCATCAATAGAACTTGAAAAGGTTTCTTCCCGATCAGACCTTCTGACATATTGAGCAGAATAATGGATGGGAAAAAACAGCCAAGGCCCCTACCCTAGATTCAAAATACTCCACAGTAAGAATTCATTTGCAACCTGCAATTAACTAGAAAGAATGGTCTCACAGAAAGAGTCTGGACATTTAGAAAATAAAGCCTCATTCTCCTGTGCTGCACATGTTTACTCTTTGGATAGTGTATTACATTTAGCTAAGTTGGTAATACTGTGTTTTAAATATACATTTGAGGTCACTGCAAACAGGCTGGCAAACCTGCCTCAAATTCAAGCTGAGAAGAATCCTTTCAGGGCTTCTGAAAAAATCTCTTACTAGTAGAACTGAATTTGAAACTCATTTTTAGAAGAATGTTTCTTTTCACTCTGGCACACACTACAGAGAAGGAACCAGGGCATAAACACCTTCTAAAAGTTTAAAAAAACAAACAAAAAAACTGCAAACCTTTTCTTTCCTTGTCCAATGTGAAACAAATGTGTATTTGAGAGGCACTGAGCTCTTCCATATTTAATATGGCTGTGCAGAAAATACAGTGGGATTGTGCACTAAATCTGAAGCCAGTCAAATAGCTTTACCAGCATCCAGAAGCTTAGGCTATGCAATAGGAGACCCTGTACATAATATGAATATGATAATATACATATGTTATATGTATATGAATAACATGCTGTAATCCATCTGTTCTTTGCGCAGGAGTTCTGGGGCTGCTCCTCTTCTAGCTTGGAACCGCATGGTACAATCCCAAAATGCAGCATTCCAACAAAATCAGTATCAAGGAGTAGGTGGACCAATGAATTACCCACAGAGGCCTGAGGATCGGCTGGATAGGGGAAGACAGGTAATAAGGCCCTGTATGATTTGTATGCTCGTTTCTCCCAAATCATATGAGTTTTGAAAGATGAAGCATGAACCTACCTACACTGCATTGGGGAGGTGTGAAGTGCAGCCCAGCTAGCCATACGCAAATTAGCTTGGGTTCCAGTACCAGAGAGGTGCAGGGGTGTGGAGTTCAGCTCAGACTCACCAGACACCCTTGGTTTGACTTACCTTGGTGACTGAAGCCCCTTCTACCATCTCTTTACTGCCCTTGTTTTTAAAGCTCTGTGCTGACGCATACTGTGGTTATATTTACTGTTGCAGTATAGCTCTAGCTTTAGTGTGACTATTTCTTCCAGGTAGAAAGTCCTATTTTTAAATGCAATAAAATGGAGACATTTGAGGGAGTTGAATCTAACGTGTCCTTATGAATGAATTAAAAACATTATACTAATTCCATGTTTAAAGTTTCCACAGTCAGACTTTGTGTCTCTTCTCAGACACGAAGATACTAATTTGACTTAGATCAGGGATGGCCAGCCAGCAGCATGGGTACAAAAAGTGGAATGGGCAGCCTCTGGGTGGCAGGCATCAGATCAAGGAGGGGACAGGCAGTACAAGGGCAGATAGAGCATCAGATCAATCAGGAAACACAGGGTAAGGAGCAGCAGGCAGAGCAGGAGGATTGGTGTGGCACTCGGGGAGAGTACAGAACTAATTTATGGTATCCCTGCCAATATGGTTGGTTCCCACTGTCTTGGATGGAAGACTGTTTACATGTTACCCTATATAAAAGCCAAAAATGATTATAAATATACAGGTGCATATACCATTTATTTACTTGTTTGGTTTAAATAAGCAAGTAGCCCCTTTCTAAGTTCTATATGGACTTGCCATCACAGTTTTAAAAAAAAAGAAAAAAAAACCCACAATGAACAATCACTGTGAACCTAAAACATCAATTGCAATCCTTCTTAAGCCCTCCTGTACTCCTCCACCTTTCCAATAAATAACACATCAAGGTGTGCATAGCAATACTGAAAAGTTTGGGTGCAGAAATAGTGATGATGAACATTATGCTACTTGTAGTGCATTCCTGATGCTCATAGACTTCAGGTAAGATTCCCAGCCAGCAGCTAGAGTAACAGGGAAGGGAAAGTCTAAGCCCCTGGGCACCAGAGTTGTGTCCGAAGACTTCACATGGAAACCAAGTTGTGCTCTGCTAAAAATTAAAAAGCTTGCCTCTGTCTCATTTCCATGGAGTTTGGCTTTGCTTGCAGCTAGCACCCAAGAGTGAGAATTACTGATAGTAGTTTAATATACTTTCTTGCATTTAGCGTGCCCTGGAATAAAATATGCACTTTTGTTTTTGAAAGGCAGAACAAGGGGAAAACATCTTGCCTTGTAGTAACTAATGAAGTAGCAGCAGCTAGGGAGCTAAGCCTGCTTGTTGTTTTGCTCTTACCATGTCTCGCATAGAATCCGCACTGCATGTTCCAGCAGCTGTTTTTGCCCCACATAAGGTGCATGTTGTATACATGAAAATATAGTAATAGGTGGGTTAATTTTCTAATCTTTTATATGATTTCCTTCTTTAAAAATGTGTGTGTTTTTAAATTTTATTTTTTTTAAAAGCAAACAAACAACTGTGATCCTGATAATGTTCTGGAGCTGATTATCCAGTATGGCATCTAAAATACCTTTCAGTGTCTAACGAAGAAACTCATGCATTGTTTCTGAAAACTTCCTTTTAAATATAGTTTATCTTGTGTTAATCCACAAGCCTATTTAGAACACTTTACAGTTATGATATGGTGTTTTCTACTATAAACGTCCCACTGTGGCTTCCGATCCACTTCCTTTCCTGTTTCTTTTGTGACAGCTCATTCTTGCCTGAATGTTCTGGGTATAACTACAGTTGAATTATAAGCGATTGTTAAAGTAGTTCGTGCATCAAAATAAATGCATGTACCAGCACAATGTAATTTTGAGAGCCTCTGGTTAGCCATATGCAAGTTATTTATCTTTCCATCCAGATGTCCCCATTTTAAAATGTCACTCTTTAAAAAAAATTTTTTTAAAAATTCATATGCAAGGTCAGCCCATTTGTGATCATGATAAAGCTACTTCAGCCTCGTCTCCATTAGGGGAATTTTTTTGAAAAAATTTCCACCATTTCTAAAGCTGGTTTGGCTGAATTAAATGTACATGATGTTAAGAGCCCAAGAGGGAGAGCCTGCCAGCTGCCAACTCTATTTTCATCTATTGGAGCTGCAAGGTTACAGGATGATGCTGGAAACATCTGTAGCCAGTTACTCCTCAGCTCCTGTTCATTTAGCCCATTTAGCAATGGGGAATTTGTTAAAATATCTTCAGTTCAGAGAAAGCTTGTAAAGACTCAGTTGGTTAAGACTTCAGCTCAGGCTGCTTCTATGGTTTGGAGAGCATAAAAAAGAGAGGGAACATCATGGTTTGGCCCCTTAATAGTGTAACAAGCATGCCTACAGCAGTTGAGACTGGGCTGTAGTCAAACCAAATTGTACTTAACTGTGACTAAACCAGGTTGAGTGGTTTTATTTGAAGAAGGAGTTCTAGCTTAGGGTTAGAATTCTAGCCACAGTAATTAAACTACTTAACCCATATTTCAAACCTCTTAAACAACACCACAGTCCTTAAACATAGTGGCTAAATTTGACCAAGAGGTGTGTATTGGCAGATTTCAAGGACAGAGTGAAGTTTGCGAAATCTCTCATGGGATTATATAAAATGTGTTCACCAGAGTCATGAAACTAAAGAGGAAATGCAAATGGATTTAAATTCATAATGGCTGCCTACAGACATGGGGAAAAAAAACAGGGTGCTTTACTTTAAGCTTTGCATGTCCCCACACCAAACACAGTGCATGCCCAGAAGAGGCATCACATTAGTTTCACCTGACTCACCCAACATCTGTATAGATTGGGCATTTCTGCAGGGCTTTTTGGCCTTTTTATTTAATAGCTGATTGAATCAACTTTAGATTTAAAAAAAAAAAAGCCAAAACCCCCTGCTGAAATGCCCAATCTATACAGACACTGGGGAGCTTGGTCAAACTAATGGGATTGCTCTTCTGATAAAGCACTGTTTTGTGTTTTGTTTGTGTTTCTTTTAATGTCTGTCAGCAGCTAATGAGCTGTTGTGATGATGAGGATAAATTAATTAGATGTTTTCATGCAGTCAGGGCTCAGGGAGGGACATTCAAATTGGTCTTCCAAACTGGAGCTTGCTTGCATGCAGAGTATCTTCAATGCAAACTGCTCCCTTGTCCCAGAGCGATTGGATCTCTTTGCAAAAGGGAAAATGACTGTGGGATCATGGGGAAGTAGGGCTGAAAGGGACCTCATGAGGTCATCTAGTCCAGCTCCCTGCTCAAGGCCCCAGCCAAGTATCCAGTCTAATCTGCTCATGAAAACTTCCAAGTATGGAAAATCTACAGTTTCTGTAAGTAGCCTGTTCTAGTGCTTGACCACCCTCATAGTCAGAAAGTTTCTTTTGATCCCCAACCTAAGTTTCCTCTTCTGCAGTTTGAGGCCATTGCTTCTAGTCCTGTCCCCTACAGCCACAGAGAAAAACCCATCTCCACGCTCTATTTAATCGAACTCCAGGTACTTGAACACTTATCAGATCCCCCCCTCAGTCTTCAATTTCTCAGGCTGAAAAACTAGGGTTATATAGACTTTCCTCATATAAGTCTTGCCTCTTGGGCCCCTAATCATTATTGTTGCTCTGTGTTGGACTGTTTCCAAATTGTCCACATCCTTGAAGTGTGGGAACACTATTCCATGTGTGGCCTGATGAGTGCTGAATAGAGCGGAAGAATCACTTCCCTTGACTTGTAAGTGACATTCCTGTTAATACAACCCAGTATGCTGTTAGTTTATTTGGCAAAAAGAGTATTGTTGGCTCCTGTTCATCCTATGGTCCACTGTAATCCCAAGGTCTTTCTCTACAATACTGCTGCCTGGGCAGTCATTCCCAAGTCTGTATCTGTGCATTCAGTTATTCCATCCCTAGCGCAGACCTTTTGTGTTCGTCCTTGTTGAATCTCATTGGATTGATTGTGGAATATTTCCACAGTCTATCCATGTCATTCTGGATCCTAGCCCTGCCTTCCAGAGTGCTGCAGTTTCACCCAACTTGGTGTCATCAGCACATTTGCTACTCAGTCTCATGTTATTTAATGGCCACATCTAATGAGATGCTGACTCTGCAGTTGTTACTATGCAGTCATTTAGTACTTGGTTATGCAGGTACTAAATGACTGCACAGTGATCAGTGTTACTGTGCAGTAGCATCCTGGCACAGTTGCCTAGTGACACTTGCTGCACAGTAGTAACGGGCTGCTGCATAGTAAGCATCTTGTGTAGATGCAGCAAGTGTTGACTATGTAGTTAATGTCAAGGTGCACAAAATATTAAAGTTACGCAGGAGTGAATGAAGATGGTGCATCTCATAAAACGATTTGTGTACTCGGGGACAAACTTCTGCATTTCTTCATATATGGAAGGGGGTTTTTGATTATAAAATTTCAAATCAGTAGGATGGGTTGAACTAGTCCAGGACTTAACTTCACTTTCCAGCCTGGTAGAAGATAAATCTAGGGGTGACAGAATTCCTGTTAAGGTTTGAATGTGAAAAATGTGAGGGAGAACTGATTTCTAGCCAAGAAAACAACCTGCTTTCTTTAAAATACAGGAGGGAAATTGAAATATAGAGGGGGGGTGTTGTGTAAGCTGCTTTTTAAAAAGGTTTGTATTTCAAATTTTAATGATTAAGTAGTGAATGTCTAGTTAAGATTATTGCCTTTGGACTGCTAAATACTTTTGTAAGACTAAGACACCCTAGAGTTGTAGAAGTGCAAAACAGTTCCTGAAAGTTGATGTGTATAGACAGCAGCACTAAGCTATGAAGACTTGAGAGGATTAAAAAGGAAATGGTGCAAGTACTCATGCTGAATTTCTCACTTGTAAGCAGAGCATAGCCTGAAGGGGTTAATAAACACACTGTTGAACCCATTACAGTAACAGAGTAAATGTGTTAAATCTGTTCTAAGCCTCTGTTGTAGTTTATCACTGTGTCTTATAAGTGTACCAGAATTCTGAATAGAAAGAGTGTTGGACTGTCGATCTATAGAGCATTTAGCTTATAATAATGCAAGAATGAAGCATTATGATGCCTGTGCAACTCTGCATTGGCTTCCTAGATTGAATGATACATTTCAGAAAAGCAAGAGAAGCCATGCTATACTGCTTTTGAAAGGAATATGGCAACTTGTATTTTTTTTTAATTAACTTAAAAATCCCATTTTAAATCAGCATGTCCTGAACTTTTCTGTGTTACTTCAAAAGCACAGGGAGTGATGTTAGAAAAAGTTCTTTGGCTACTTCGGGCAGGAGGATATGTTCAAGCCAACCCATCCTCCTGTATTCCCTTTTCATCTATTTGCCTGCTGCCTCTTCTACCTCAGCTTAGTTTTGTTTGTTCCTAAGCACTCATGGAAGAGTCTGGATAAAAGCTTGCACTAGGACAGGAATGTCAGACTCATCCTGTGCCCCACACTGCAAGGCTCGTCACAGACTGGACGGGGCATAGGGCAGCTGCAGTGAGGCCAATAGTAGTAAGGCAAGCGGGGCTGTATTAGCACAGCCCCTGCTTACCCATTTGCTGCCGAGGGCCCAGGATTCTGCAGCAGGCCACATCCCCTCCTAACCGTTGCCAACTTGTATAGCCTGGTGGGCTGGATAAAGCAGCTGCATCCAGCCTTGACGGCTGAATGTTTAACACCTTTGCTCTAAAGGAAAAGACTGGCTATGCAGTTTCTCAAATGACACACAAATGAAATTGTAGAGGCAAATCACTAATCCTGAGAGACCAAAGAAAAGTTGCTTGGAATCATTTGAAATTAGTTTAAAGTTAACTGTCCCATTAAGGTACCCATAGATAGACTTACAGCCAGTCATTTGACTAGAGGGTATCACAACTGTGCCCAGTGCAAATTTGTATTCCTTTCATTTGTATCAGTAATAGTTCCTATTTTGTGTAGCAGAAGATCAGCTTACAATTTATAATATACAAAAAGTTGCACTTACACCAAGTGAAAAAACGGATACATTGATAATGCAACTAGGGTAAAAACTTAACTCTAAGTGTAATATAGAACCTAGTTTTTTTGTTTTTGCATGCAAAATTTGCTTTTCAAACCCTGTTGCTAGCCCCCTCCCCCTTTTAAGCTTCTAACTTCCAGCACTATTGAAAAGAGAATACCAAGCCATTATATTTCCAGCTCAAATAAATTACTTGGAGCTGTCTTTTAACTTACTGGATTCTTATTTAGGATTATTCCATCTTTTCCGGCACATGTTTAAAATGGTGAGACCAGTGTTGTATCCAGCGCGTACTCTTTTATATAAACTGACGCGTGTCTATCCAGGAGAGCTTCTGCAAACAATTCGAAGAAGTTTAGCTCTTTCTGTGGTACCTTTCTGTGTAAAGGATGCATTGTTCCATTTTTGCTTGGAGCTTGAAGCTAGGCTAACTTATTTACTGTCACTAATCCAGCAAATAAATGCTTGCTTTTGTTTGTTTACAGGGATATGGCCCCGGGAGGCCCTACCCATTACCACCTCCCGCTGGAAGATACAACTGGAATTAGTCTTGAAGTTTTCCATCATAAAAATCTGTTTTTACAGTAGCTGTGGAAATGAGACACGTTTAAGAAACGTCTGAGTAGTTTTTAAACTACAATATTTGTTTTAATTGTGTACATTTCTTACTGAAAAGAGTGGGGGGGGAGTATGTTGCTTCAAAACACTGTACTTTAGAATACAAGTAAACTAGATTTGCTAATTTCCCTGTGAGACATTTTGATGAAGTAAGAGTATTGCTGTTTTATGACGTGATTATATGCCTAATTTTGTCTGTGAATTTTAAATCCAGATATGCTTTAGTTCACAGCATAAGTCTGAAAATAGAAACTGATTTTTTTAAAGAATAAGAAATGGATGTTATTAACTCTGAGGATAGGTACAACAGGCAGTCTAGGAAATGCAATGTTTTATTGATATGCTTTTGTTGGTATTCCTTTTAAGAACACTTCATTGATGTACTTGTTTCACAACAGTTTGATTTCTGGATTTCGAAGTAAAAATATTTCAACTTTTATAACCTTTTGTCCTTTGTTCTTGCCTCCTTTTTGGTGCCTTTTACCTGTTCTGGCATGAATAATATATAATTTACAGAAAAACACTTTTTGTGCTTTGGGCTATTTCAAACAAAGGTTCACTTAAATAGTTGAAGGTCAACTACGTAGTAGTAGTAGTAGTATGTTTTCAAAGGGTTTTATATTTAGTGTACTGGAATGCTAAATATTTGACTGCCCTAAAAGTGTTTTTTATTAAAACATGGGCTGTATTTAAGTTGTTTATCATTTTCTCCAGAATATGCATCTTTTATGTAAATAAATTATGCACACAGTCATTGTTAATGAGTTGGAAATTAATTCCATATAAGCTTTCATATTTTTCTTAAAAGAGACTTAAAAAAAAAAATCTTAACCTTTTCAGGTTTAACGAGGAAAGATTTCAGCTTCCACTACAGAAAGTCTGGTTAAATAAACAGTATTTTAACTTTGATAGTGTTCTTCATTTAAGCATCCCATTTTAGTTTTTTTCTTAAATACACGTGTGTACACGCGCACACACACACACAGCCTTTTTCCCTTTATAAATAGTTTTATTCAGTCTTACACAAGGTTACCAGAAATAGTTTCTCCTGGACCATCTGGTATAGGCAATTTAGCAGTGTCCTCCTTCAAGGGCACAGATGTTAATCCTCAAGAACAACGAAAAAGACCAGATCAACATAACCTTGAGAGGAAGGAATCGTGAAACTAGATCTATTATTTGCAAGGCATTAAGGGTGGAGCAGAATATTTCTTTGTGATGCAGAGTTGTCTTGCTGGTAAAGGCCATCAGATTGCACCTGTGATGAGTAAGAAATTACATTCAAATGTTGGCTGGTTTTAAAATTAATTTTGCTATCAAGCAGGGTAAGAGCAGCAGTAAGCATGTTCTCTCTCACATACATGTTGTAAATTTATTCTCAAGACAGTTCTTTCCCATTTGGGTGCTTTTAACATTAAATCAAAAAATAAGAATGCAGGATGCTTTGATTTGCTGCTTGTAAACACAACCCTAATGTTTTAGAGTAAATTTACAAAGGGAAAGTTGACTTCATACCTGATTTGCCTTCCTGTAACTAATGTAATTGTCAGGACTTACACTTGCTTGTGGGGGGGAGGGACACAATTGGCTGCGCGTTTATTAATGCATCTGGTTTATCCTGTGTATTGGCGCACACACAATCCATGGCTGTTGCAGCTCCTCCATTCCCTCCAGAAGATTGCAATCGCTTTCTGTGAAGCAAACCTATCAGGTAAGTAATTTGAGATGAAAGCCTGCCATACATGAGAAAGTAAAATGGTCCAATTATTAGGTGGACAAGACTTTCCCGAGTGTGCATATATAGTCTGCCCTTACAGTGACACTAACACAGGGGTCAGGGTGTGTGGTAAACCAGTAATGGTACCCAAGTACCAAACTGCAGGGGCAGTACATTTCCTGCCCTGGACTTCCTGGCAGCATCTCCAATCTATAGCTGTTTAAACAAGGATTTGGGAGAGGTGTTTGGTTATTCCTGCCTCAAGCTGTGCTAAATCGGTCAGTGATCGGAGCAGGCTGTTGGGGCCCCCCTGGCCTGCCTTGAGATCCTCTTGAGGGGGCCAGGCAGCGTTAGCAGCCCTGGTTGGTGTGCAAGCAGAATTTACAAGGTAAATCCAGAGGCTCCGTGTAGGAATCCGTGGTGTTTTAAAAAAAAAAAAAGTGTGGTCTTTCCCATGGAAAAATTGCTGGGTTTCTTTTTTTCCTGTGGGCATAAAATCGGGAAAAGCTAAGCTGGCATCTTCGGAGTCCTGCCTTCAACCTAATGCGGTTGGAGTAGTAGGGCAGAGTCTTTTTCTCCCCGCTCCTGGGAGCGGGGGCTGGGTCATGCCAGAGGTGGGTCCTCTTGCCTTTGAACCTTGCTCCAGCTCCTCAGGAGCCGCTCCAGCCTCAAGTGGAAGCCGGGGCCGGCCGAGCCAACGCGGGGGCTGGAGCCGCACTGGCCTCGTCCCCGTCCTGCCCCGGCCAGGGCGCTTGTCCCGCCGGCTCGCTCCTCTCCCCGGCCGGGCAAGCCCAAGCGCCTGGAGCGAGGGGCCCAGCGGGTCGAGGAGCCGGGCGCCGGCCGAGCGCGCACACGCCGCCGCCTGCCCGTCCCCCCCGCGAAACCAGCCCCGGGGGACGCAGCTTTTCCTCACGCGGCACCCGGCTTCGGGACCAGGCCGCCCCCCGCCGCCGCCGCCGCCGCCTGCGCCCTGACACGCCCCTCGGAAATGTGCCAGCCGGGCTTTACATCGGCTTCGTTACTCGCGGCGAGCGACGCTTTTAGGTCGGGGTAAGACAGAGAGTGGGGAAAGAAAAAAAGAAACCCCAAGAAGGCTGCAAAATATATCGGCGTCCGTGTGCGCGTGCGTGTGGGTGCATCGCACACACCTGCCTATTTCTCGGTTTAGAAATGCATCAAGAGTTGGAGCTAAACATGCTGTTTTAGGAGCCCGGCCATTTTAATCAGGGGACCCTCCGTAGCCGAAAGGATCCCCAACAGCATCTTGAACGTGCCTCATGACCGGGCCGAGCGGACCTGGAGCACTAAGCTCAGATCCAGGTCGGGTCCCCCAGTCTTTCGTGGTAAGCAGCAAGAAGCCTGTCGTCTTGAAATCTGTTTACACACATTCACCGGTTTTATTTTTTGAAAAGTTTTCCTTGGGCTCCAGTTATCGTTCTCCTCCTTTCCAGAGACCGTTTTGTAATGCTGGCTTATCATTTGTTCCTTAGAAAGTTTGACTCCCCCACCCCTTTTGTTTGACCGTCAATGGAATAATAGCAATAATGATAATAACAACAACAATAATATTAATAATCGTAATAATAACAAGCAGCAGCATCTCATTGCAATGATCGCTATTGAGCCACAAAGTGAATCTGTTTCAAATCTCTTTCGGAAAAAAAAAAGGCATCCGATCTTTTCAGGTGTGGTAGCAAAATTATTTGAGAAGGAAATTAAGACCAGAACATCTCTAAATTGGAAAATGAGATGCAAATTGGGAGGGAAGATAAAGGAAGCAGGGGATTTTTTAAAAAATCCCAGTTCAAACGTTAAACTAAAATTATTTCTGCAAAAGAAATAAAAAAGTTAAGCAGGTTTTAGGACCTTCCCGTTCAGATAGCGGAGACATTTCAACTCGGTTATAAAATTGCTGGGGCTGGGGCTGTGGCTCTTGAGAGATTTGTGTTTGCTTGTTCTCCGCATGTATTAAGCAAAATATTCCACTTTTTCTTTAGATTCATAAGACAGCATGCTTTCATCGGGTTTCTCTGAATATCTCTCACTCCGCTCACGATTTGTTGGATTAAATCGTTCTGTCATGTCAGACTAAAGTCTCCAGCACCCAAAAAATGTTTCCAATTAGAAACATTTTTTATTTTATTTTATTTTTTTTACAACCCCAAAATAGAGCAGCGCAACTTTCTGGAGCCGAATTCCCCTCAGGTCTCTGGGAGACCGAATATATTTGCGGATCGCTGAATTGAGAGTTAAAGACCGATTAGGACGAAAAATAGGGGCAGATCAAGTGGCAAAACGCCTCTTTCACACAGAGTCTCAATGAAGCAGCACAACTTTGTGAGTCACAGCGACTTGCTTTTCTGGCAAACGACCGTGGGGAACCGCTCGGAGGTATTTCTTTGCAAATGGCACAGAAGGTAAATGCGATCTCTTTTATTAGCTCAACTCAGTAGTCGGGGGGGAAATGTTCTTTGCAAGCTTTGGGGCACAGTCACCCTTCTTTGGGCAGAGGGGGAGTCTGCTGGGGGTTGTGTTCTTTGTTCCTTGCAAATATGTTTTTTCTAGATGCGGGAGAGGGGCAGGAGGAAGCAGCCCCACTGGCTTTAATCTGCTCTCTTGGCTTTGAATCAGCCCAAACCTCTCTCGCCTAGCTGGGGTTGGGCTCCTGGCAGTTTCTCCTTGCGGGTTCCCGCCCCCCCGGCTTCCCCTCGCTCTTGGCTGGGCAGGGGGTGACCCGCTAAGCTACCACCCTCTCTCGCTTCGGGCAGGGTGTGCGGAGGAGCCGGGACGAGGGAAAAAATACTGTCTGGGAATTGTTCTCATCTCCTTTTATTTCTCAGCTCGGTTCAACTGCAGTCGAGTCGAAACCAAGCAGCTCGCTCTCTGTCGCAGGATGTGATGGGTCACACTTGTTACACGGGTGGTTTGTCCACTGACATACAAGCATTGACTAAACCATAATCAGAATAATTCATAACAACAATAAAAACTAAACCAAACAGTGGGGTTTGTTTGTTTGTTTTTTTCTCATTTGCAATCCAAGCATCAAAGTTCAAAAGCTCTTCTGTAAAAATCTCCTCCACTGGTATGAGCCCGGTCTTCTCCTCCATGTAATTGTGCCTCTGCCGCCACCCAAATGGCAAGAGCTGTTCTCAGCCAGCCGGGCTCTGTCTTCGCCGCGCTCCTCGACCTTGAGTTACAATTCAATTTACTTTCAATCAACTAATGATGAAATTGCACTTAAGGGGCACCCTTCTAAAATTAATTCTGCCGAGATAAGTTGCACTTCAAAAGATTTATTGTTCGCCTTCAATTGGTTTATAAGATATATGTACAGCGACCAAGTAGCGCTTTTTTCCCTCTCTCTCTTTCCTTTAACTAACCTAAAAAAAATCATCATCTTCTTCTTCTTCTT
>NW_017728931.1:4073812-4076075 GCF_001723895.1 Crocodylus porosus
AAGCTTGAGTTCAAAGCAGGTCCTGGGGGAGCTCCTTTCCAAGCCCACCTGGCAGGGATCCGGGCTGTGCCTCTCCGCAGCCATGGATCTTGTTGGTCTTTTTTGTTTGTTTGTTTGCTTAGGTGGGGGCCGGGGACCATGCGAGACTTGCGATCGGGTGTTCAGCTACCCCGACGTGTCCGGAGAAGGGCGCGCACACGCACACACCCGCACCGAGTCCAGGCCAGTGGCAGGGGAAGGCGGGTGCACTTCAAGTCGGCAGAGAAGCCAAAGAGCAAAACCAACGAGGAGGAGGAGCGCGCCAGATGCCAGGGGCACGGGGGCAGGAGCGCTGTCCGAGGCGGGGCCGGGGGCGCGGGGGGCAGCCCGGCCCCTCTCCCCCGCGGGTTACCACGTCCTGCCATAGAGCAGGTTGGCGCTGACCATGCTGCTGCCGTAGTCTACGCTGGCAGTGTCCATGGGCGCCAGGCCGCCCACCTGGCCGTGCAGGGCCGGCGGGCTGGGCGACATCTCCTCCAGCTCCGGGGCTTGGCTGAGGGCGCCCACGGGCTGGCCCGGGTGCGGCGGGTGCGCCACGCTGCCGGCGGCGGGCAGGGCGGCGCTGGAGCCCCCCTGGCTGGGCGGCGCGGTTTGCGACGGGGCGGGCGTGCCGCCCGCGGGGGCCTGGCACGGCTTGCCGTCCTTCACCAGCACGGGCACGGCCACGCGGCGCGGCGACTGCTGCTGGCACAGCCCGCCGTCCTGCTGCTGCTGCTGCTGCTGCTGCTGCTGCAGCTGCTGCTGCGTGACCTTGTCCTTGGCCTGCCGCTTCATCTTGTAGCGGTGGTTCTGGAACCAGATCTTCACCTGCGTGGGCGTGAGGTGGATGAGCGAGGCCAGGTGCTCCCGCTCGGGCGCCGACAGGTACTTCTGCTGCTTGAAGCGCCGCTCCAGCTCGTAGACCTGCGCCTGCGAGAACAGCACCCGCCGCTTGCGCCGCGGCGCCGCGTGCAGCGGGGCCATGGACTTGGCCGCCTCGGCGATGCCCGTCAGCGCGCCCATGCCGGCCACGTTCATCCCGCCCGACGGGGCCATGAACCTGGAGACTGAGCACAGCGCGGGGCGGGGGCAGGGGGCGCTCAGGGGGCGCGGCCTTCCGCACCGGGCAGCCTCCTCCCTGGCCCGGCCCGGCCCGGCCGCCCCCACGCGCTCCTTCCAGCCGGGCCGGCTGCAGCAGCCCTGGCCCGCGCGCTCGGCCGCCCATGGCGCCGTCCGGGGGGCAGCTGCGCTCATGCCCCCCACACAGCTGTCCCGCTGCCCCTCCCTCCATGCCCGCACCCAGCCACCCAGGGAGCAGCCGCCCTGCACGATCGCACGCTCATCCCCGCCATCCGTCCACCCAGGGGGCAGCTGTCCTGGACAATGGCGCGCTCATCTCCTCCATCCGTCCAGCCAGCCCTCCCCCCGCTGCTTCCTCTCTGTCCCTCCATCCACCCTTCCCTCCATCCCTCCATCCCTTGATTTATCCCTCCATCTCTACTTCCTTCCTTCCTTCCCTCCATCCATCCATCCCTCCCTCTGCCTTCCCCTGCGGCCACCCTTCCCTCCACCCCTACCCCTTCCCCGTGTCTCCCCGCACCCCCTGCCCCGCGGGCCGGGACTCACTGGTGGAGTAGCGCGGGTCGGGGTTGGCCCCGTACCAGCCGGCGGCCGCCGCGCTGCTGCGCACGCTGTCGGGGTAGGCGGGCAGGTCGCTCATGTTGCCCAGGCTGCCGTTGCAGTAGCCGCCCATGGCGCCGGGGGGGAACTGCGAGACGCCGGGGGGGGCCATGTGGTAGGCGGCGGGGTTGTGGCCGTGCTGGGGCATGCCCCCCTGCGCGCCCTGCGGCGGGCGGTAGGCGCCCAGAGGCGAGCCCACGGCGCCCTCCATGGGGCCGAACTTCTTGTAGGTCTCCTCCATGGGGCTCAGGATGTCGGAGACGGAGAAGGGCGTCGTGTGCTTGGGGCTGAGGGACATGGCTCTCCCGGCCGCCCAGCCCAGCCCAGCCCAGCCCCGCGCCCGCCCGTCCGCACTGCCCGAGCGGCGGCGGCGGGAGGAGGAGGAGGAGGAGGAAGGAGGCGAGCCCCGGAGCTCTCTTACCTCGGGTTTATTTTAGTCCGGCGCCAGGTTTACGACAGACAGCGGGGGGCGGAGCGACAGTCCCCAGGAGCCAACAATAGTCCTTGACCAGGCGCTGCCGCGCCGGGAGCTTCCCCCATTGAACCTCCCCGCCGGCCCGGGCCC
>NW_017728931.1:4076175-4092174 GCF_001723895.1 Crocodylus porosus
GATCCACCTTGGCTCCCGGTGCCCCAGCCCAGAGAGCGCCCACCCGGGCACCCCGGCCTGTAAGTACCGCCGTGTGCTCCGGGCAGGGAGGGCCGGAGGGAGGGAGCTGCTCTCCCCCACGCGCGCCTGCGATCTGGGGGCACCCCCGGGCTCGGTCTCTATGGCCGAGGCGCGGCCCTGCCTCGAGCCGAGCCTGTACTCGATGTGAGGGGGGTCCCCGCCGGCCCCGCGTCCCTCTGAGCCTCTTGAGCAGCCGCGGGGGCAGCGGGGCTCGGGGGCTGCCTCCCACACGAGACGAGCCCGAGCGGGGGGGCTCTCCAGCCGGCGGAGGGAGGGGAGTGGGGGGAGTGGGGCAGGAGGGAGAGCTCGGCCGAGGCCGGGAGAGGCTGGAGGGACCCTTTGCCCTCCCTCCCCTCGCGCGAACAAACGCATCCGACCCGACCCGACCCGACCCGACGCGACCCGACTGAGCTGCCTGGCAGCCGTCGGGAACGAGGGGCAGGGGCCAGGGCCGGCCCGCGCCCTCAGCGGGGCCTGGAGCTCCGAGGCGCCGCGGGCTCCGGCCGCAGCCCGCTGTGCGGGCTCGCCGGGCTCGGGCCCGAGGTGCGGGCAGCTGTGGAGTTGTAAGGGCTGCTTGCAAAGACATGCAGGCATGTATATACCTATAGGTACAGGCATACAGGTACATACAGATAGGCATATACACATCTATCTATCTATCTATCTATCTATCTATCTATCTATGCCTATATAGCTATATATATTTGTACAGATAGATAGATAGACATGTGCATATATACCTGTGTATGTCTGTAGATATATACATACACTTAGGCGGATACAGATAGGCATATACATAGGTGTGTGTGGATAGATACATCTATCTAATACTATGTATCTATCTGTATATGCTTAAATAGCTCTACATATATATGTGCACATGTGTACACACACGTGTATATATATAGCTATATACACACACAGAGGCATATACAGGTAGGTTTATACATATACATACATATATATATACACATAGATAGATATACATAGATAGATCTGTACAGTTACATATGTAGATAGATTATCTATCTGCACATGCATGTGTGCATACAGGGTACCGCTCAAGAGACCTATCTGTCCATAGACACCCAACCCGCACTCGCATTCAGGCTGAAGGAGAAGCCGCAGCCCTGGCCCAGCTCTGCAGGACGGAGATTTCGGGGTCAATTAAGATCCCGCAGTGGTGAATGCCATTGAAAACGGCGGCTCTCTCCTAGCCTCCTTGAGCCCGCGGGGCTTTCCCCGCTCGCTCCTGCCTGCTGTTTGGGTGCCGGGAATTTTTACTTGATCTGGACACGAGTTTTTTTGTTTTGTCTGGACAATAAGAAGCGAACCTGCCCCCACCCCCAAACACAAACACATACACACCTCCGCCCCCACCGCCAAGGGAAAAAAAACCCCCCAGACACATGCCTCAGGTGTAATTCAGGCAGGCGACTTCAACCAAAGCCGCCCCACGTCCGGGCCCGGCCCGTGTGCACGTCTATAACGATCCCGGCGGCTGCTCGGCCTGGCTACCGCGGTGCGCCGGGCTCTGATTCTCTGCCCGGCACAGGGCCAGCTGGGCAGTCGTGGCCCTTGCATCCCGCTGCCAGGTCCCCCATGCACGTGTGTCTTTTCCTCGCGGGCTCTGCTTGCTGAGAAGCGCTTCTCCGCCCTCCCCCCACCACCCACCCGCGCCTGCCCCGATGGTCCCCGCCTCGGGCGCTGCTCCCCTTCAAACTGGTCCTGGCCCAAGCTTGAGACCCCCACCCCACCCCACCCCCTCACCAGCCAGAGCTTTCCCAGCTCCAGCCCTGGTGGTGCCCAGGGCCCTCCGCCTGTGCCGGGGATGCTCCAGGGGGGCATCTAGACCGCCCCCCACCCCCAGCACCAAGACAAGCAGCGATCCTCCCAAACCACCTCCTCTCGCAAGTGACAAGCGCGTCTCAACTTCTCCCCCGAGCCCGGCTGCACCCCTTCCCGCGTGGGATCGCAGTGCACCCGCCCCCGGCCACGGGCGCGGGGCAATCGCCCGCCCAGTGCCACTGCCTCGTTTCCCCCCTCTGCTAAGGTAAGAGCGGAGAGCTCCTTTCCGGGGAGGGAATCATCAGCGGAGCTGCCCTCTAACAGGGACCCGAGTGCGGAGCACCCCTGCCCCTCCAGGCCAGAGATTGCAGCCCCTCGGAGGGGCTTAACTCTGCCCGGGGTGATCCCCACCCACCCATAAACGTGCAGGCATCCCGCTGCGGGCAAAGTGAGACAGACAGGCAACGGTTTGCTCCTGGTGAGCTGGCCCCGCTCCACCCCCCGATGGAGGTGTCAAAGAGGTAGAGCCCGGGCTTTGCCTCGCCTGGGTTTGGCTCAACACTCAATATTTAGCACATGCTTTTTGGTATCAATCGAAAGCGGGTGTGGGGCACGTGTCTGTGCAGTTTCGGGATAGGCGATCGTTAGAGTGTCGGTGTTTGTGCATCCCCACGCCAGGCATGTAGCCTCCGGCTCTCATTTAGGCGAAGCGCGTGCAGGTAATATCTTCTCTGCCCTTCTCATACACGCAGCTGCACACCCGCGTATGTGTGCGGATTTAAGCAGTAGGTGTACTCCAGCACACATAAAAACAGCATCCATGTACACACACACACGCACACACACCTCTTTCTCTCTTTATATATATATATATTTATACATATATTTCTACATGCATACGCATGTGTGCGTATACAAAATCTCTCACACACACATATATGTACATATTTATATATACCCACAGACGTGCGTGTGTATATACAAAATATCTTACGCGCACACATGTATATATTTATATATACATATATGTTTATGTATATATATATACCACACATATATGTATGTATATATACACATAAGCGCGATTGTGTATACACAATGCATCTCTCACACACACATATGTATATATTTATATATACACACATACGCGCGTGTGCTTATACAAAATATATCGCACACGCACGCACGTGTGTGTGCACAGTATTCAATGCATACGTTTCCCACGGGGCACATTTCAGCACTGTCTACATGCACAGGGGTTGGCAGGAGATCTACCAACTTGGCGCATCTAGGCGGGCAGTTGGGTGGCACACGTGGCGGCGGGGTGGGCTGGGTGTCTCTGTGAGTGGTTTGGGGCAAAGGGTGCCCCCAGCCCCATGCATCACTTGCCCCCGCCAGGCTGTGTATAGAAAAGCCGGCAGCCCAGTCCCCCCACCCTTTCCACCCCCTACATCTTCCCGGCGGCTCCGAGACCCGCGGGAGCGGCGTGCAGAGGTGCAAAGCGTCTCTCTCCCCGTCTTTCTTTTAGGGAGATCCGCAGAGCGAAAACGCCAAGACACACGTGCGTGAGTGTGTGCCCAGCTAGGGGCATCGGGGTTTGTATTTCATGACCCCTGGGAGGAACCCAGCAGAGGAATAATAGTAATTAATATCATGATTATTACAGTATTTCATGACAGCATTATTATTACTACTACTACTAGCAATAATTGATTATTACTATTAATAATAATGCCAGCAACAATAATAATAGTAGTAATAATAACGGCGAGAGAAAGAGCCCCGGGAAATGGGCTCCGTCCTACAGCTGCGGCTCCCTCGGGTGCCATCTGCGGTCCAGGTCCCCCAGCCAGGCGGGTGTTTTCCCAGAGCTCCGCAGGCGCTGGGGGTCTGCTCCCATAATGCATGGGTCTGCTAACGGGGACACAGAGGACGCCGCGACGCCCCGTCCTGACGCGCGCAGACGGCCGCGGGGTCTGCGCTCGCGGGATCGGCCGGGGGTCTCGATGCTGTTACTTAGAATAAGCTCTTGCTCTTGTTCCTTCCCACTTTTCTGTCCTTTTAAATCTGCGCCCCGCCCCCCGCACTCCTTCAGAGCTCGCACTCAGGCACACACCCCATCCCAATGAGTTGATCCGTGTTAGATCTGTCCAGACAGTCAAGACCGCGCAATAAATGGCCCCGCTTGTTTCGAGCCCTCTAAAGATCTCCCTCTTCTTCCTGATGGCAGGCGCGGGTGTGAGGGGTGATCTGGCCGGAGGCAGAGGTCCGTGCCAGGCTGCCGTGGCAGCTCATGCACCCCTGGGCTGGGGGACGTGCCCATGACAGTCTGGAGGGGAAGATCCTGCCCCACGCCAGCCGCATGGGCGGACGTCTGGGGGCTGGGGCGGGTGAGAGCCTGTAGGGGAAGCGGGGCCACTCCGCGTGCCCGGCCAGCCCGGGGAGGCTCAGCCTCTGCTCAGCCGCTCAGGGGCGGTGGGATGCCCAGAGACTGGAGGGATGGACCGGCCCCTCCTGCTGGCAGCGGCGGGGAAAGGAGCTGGCTGCAAGGAAACCATGCGGACCTCAGAGCAGCAGGAAGAGGGGCTGGGATCTCCACTTCCACCACGTGCTTGGGGTCTGTGGGTGTAGCTTTGAGAGCTTCTCCGGAGGCTTCTTCAGAGGCAAAAAAATAACTCAGCCTTCCTTCCCCCTTGCACCTTGGAGGAATCAAATCCCAGGGCTGTCACTCCCCCGAAAGGCAGGACCTCCCCTCACCCTCTCCTGAGGTTTGCATCTCATATCCAGCTTGTTCCCTGGAGAAAAACTTGGAACAGGACCAGCCTGATTTGCAAAGCAGGGTGTGATTTTAGGCAGGCAGAGTCTTGCATTGCCTCAAAGGGAGCCACTGGCCTGAGCAAGGGTATTTCAGGGTATAAGTGTTGGCAGAATCAGGAGACAGACATCAGCCACTTTACCCTCCTGTAATTACTCTCCCTAAGAATCCTGCTGACTTTATGGCCACTAAGGCAGAGGTGAAATCTGGTTCAGTTCCACTGCTCTCCTGGGCTAACCCAGAAAGTCCCACCAGCTTTAAGAGGGATTCAGCATGCCCAAGAAAACCAGGAATGGTATATGCATATGGGTGGCAAATGGCTGGCATATAAAGAGTTACAGAGGTGCCACTGTGCCCTGCTTTTTGCCTATAGCAGATAAATTAAGTGACCTGAAGGAATGAGCATTTGTAGGATCGGGCCTTAAGGCATTTTGCAAATCAATGTCTTTAATGCCACCGGGTCACACTGGGCATTCATGCGTCTTTTCTAATGCAGATTAAATTTAGTACCTTCCAGCATTTATATACATACTGTGGGGAGAGGGGAAGACACTTTCATTAGAGGGCTGCTCTGAGAGCTGCTCTAATTAAAGCGCCCAGAGCATCTTGTGTGTCAGTGTCCCCATGCTTCAAAATGGCAGCAGGAGTGCTTTATCTAAAGCTCATCAAATGAGCTTTAGATAAAGTGCCCTTGCTGCCATTTTGAAGTGTGGGGATGCTGATACATGAGATGCCAGAGGCTACTGGAGCATGGTAATTGCCACTCTCCAACAGACTCAATCAAGTCTGCTCTGACATGCTGGAATACCAGTGCATTAGTACAGTCTCTCTGCTTGTGTATAGGCACCCTCCAATGTGAGGTACTAAATCAATTAACATTAGGCTGCGCTAATGTGCAGTAGTACATTTGCATGCTTTTTAGTGACCCTTAATGCACAGTAGATTATTTTACTGTGCATTAGTGTAACATCATGATTTTTATGTAAAATAGTCTACTGTGCATTAAAGAGCATGTGTAGATGCACCCACTGGCTGGTGGGTAAGTGATTATCCCTACCCAAAGTTGAGATGCTTCTTTTAATCTCTGTGGGGTGTAACAGTTCAATTCTTAAGTACTCTCTGACTATAGAAAGCAATTTTTGTGGTAATGGAAAAACACCTGTATTACTAATATGATATTGATGCATGATCTGTGAAACAAGGCTGGAAGATTTGGGATTAGTTAGTCTGGAGGAGAGAAGGCTGAGCAGGGATTTGGTAACAAGCTTCATATTCAAAAGTTGTTGGACAGTGATCAACTGTTTTCTATACCCATAGTGGACAGGATAAAAAAAATAACTGGCTTATATTTCAAGAACAGAGATTTAGGTTGGATATTAGAAAGAACTTTCTAACTTTAAGGGAAGCTTTGCACTGGAACAAATTAGCTGGAGAGGTTGTGAAATCTCTGTCATTCAAAGTCTTTCAGCACAGGTTAGACAAACATCTGTCTGTGATGGTTAAGACAAGGATGTTCCTGCTTTAGGCCTGGGGGATGGGGACTAGATGATTTTTCATGGTTCCTTTCAGCCTAGTTTATCTATGCTTCTGTGACTAGCATTTCAAATATGCCTATACATTATGCAGGTGTAACAATTTCTTTATTGCAAATTGTCTTAACACAACAGTGTATTGGACCAGATCGGCTCTCAGGCAAAGCTCCTGCTGATTTCAGGAAGGTCTCTGAATTAGATATTCAGGATCAGACCTCCTGTTATGGATCAATATGATACTTTTGCTTTAGATCATGGTGATAGTCAGTGGTTTCCCAACTTTTGGCTCAACACATCACTGTCAACCTTCACAATTTTTCACCAACCACTATGCATCCTTATTATCAAAGTTTGAAATGAAATGATTACAAGGGTGCATGAGGCTTGTTATGAATTCATTGTCTGTGGCCAATTTGGGAACTGCCATCATGGGGGATTCCTGAGCCTATTCAGAATAATTAGTTCAACAATGTACCCTCCACCATCAGTGTTTGTTCTAGCATTTCTTCTCCTTTATTCTTTGTATTACAAGAGCACCTAGATATTGTGGCCAACAGCTGGGTCCCTTTGTGCTGGGCATTGTATAAACTCATAGAGGGATATATTCCCTGCTCTAAAAAGCTACCAGTCCAAAGAGATCACAGCTGAGAAGGACAGTTACCCAGGGCCAGCAGCAGATCTGTAACAGAAATGGCAAGAAGTCCCAGCTGTCTTCCTCTCAGGCTAGGCTTCTGTTTATTCACACACACTCCTTCTTGATGTGGAAGATGTGATTAAGACAGGAAAAGGCTATCAGTGAAGGGTTTTGATTGTCCTGAGTTGCTAAATTAATGGTGATGACCTCAGTTCAATATGATATGGGACAGTTTCTTACAAACTCTTATCTTCCATTAAAAATAGATTTTTAATGTTTAATGCACCATCCATTTCTCATCTTGTGACCATTTTTAAACCCCAGTGATGATTTGTTTCGGGGGATTTTTTCTTTCTTTTTTACTAAGTGATATAAAAATGGAAGCTAGCTATACTGGAATCACAAAACAGAAGGCATCCTAAACTGTTGAGATGTGATGATTGTTGGCTGAGAGCTAGCTCTGCACATTTGCCCACTCACTGAAGTAAATGGAAGACTCCTGTTGACATCACTGAGCTGTGGTTCAAGTTCCAGAAGCTCACAAAAACACACCTGTTCACTTCAGCCTCAGAGCCCGTACATAAAAAGTGGGGTTTGACCTAACTTTTAGTTGGGGTGAGCTCTCATATTGCCTCTAGAGGTGAATATTTGATCCAGCTGCAGGCTCTGAGAACAGTGGTCACGTTGAGGACGCACTGGCAGCAACGTTGCTCCAGGATAGGGTGGAACTGAGGCACCCAGAAGCCCAGCCTCAAACTACCAGCCTCAAAGAGAAGTCTCTTCTCTCCCTTAACTCTTTAGTAGAGGTTTTCTCAAAAGAAGGCAAGACTTCAGGGGTATGGATTCAAATGGTTTGGAATTGGCAGTTTGCAATGAGAATGTTTCTGTAGCATGGTAAGCAAGGCTATATATATATAATTTGTATCTATAGCTACAAGCAGAAAGACAAAGCCATGTTAAAGTCAAATAGAAGGCAAGGTAGATTTGCACCTTATAAACTAACCAGAGCAGATACAGATACGTAGATATATACATATAGATATATCTATATATATATATAGCCAATCAAAGCATATATATAGATCTGCTTTGGTTAGATGGTACTACTTTGGTTAGTCTATAAGGTGCAAATCTACATACTGGGTATAATAAGGTAGTAAGGTAATAAGGTAGTAAGACACTTTATTGAACTTTAGACTAATGTACTGCGTGGTAAAGCATCACCATCTACATGTGTACAACAATTACTGCACAGTAGAATCATCTAATGCACTGTTTTCTAGTACCTGTAGATACAGATATCCAAAACCAGCACATTAAACTAATGTGCCAAAGTGCATGTGTAGATGCTGACTGGAAGCAAATTGCTCCTAGTCAGCCTAGGCTGCAGGGGACTACAGGGGAAGGGCAGAGCTGTTTTGGCTCAGTGGGAGGCTGCCTGTCATCCACATGGAGATAAGGACTCATCCTGATCTTCACATGGCTGGCAGGCAGGTGCCCCACAGCTGGGACAGCTCTCTCATGCCCTGCGAAGATCCCCTGGCTGCTGCAGGGGGGCAGAGCAGGGCAGGAGCAGCCTTAGGTTGAACTGTTCCCATTGTAAGCAATTTTGATACAGGTTCAGATGTATAAGGAGGTACAGTTTAATGCACCTGAATTTTCGGCACAGAAAATTAAGGCACACTAATTGCTGCTACAGATGTGCCCACAGAATAGTTGTCTAAAAGTCCGCATGATATGAAATGAAGTTTAACGCAAGCCACCTTTTAAATAGTTTATAACACAAATATTTATTTTTTGTTCCTTTTGACTACAAAGACCCCACACATTTCATCCAGTACAATATTGTACAAGTACAGCAGTATAAATATATGTTTGGTGCATATATGTTATGATACACAAACACACTCACACACTCATAGTTACAGAGTTCTGAACAGCATTGAAAAAAACTGTTCTTGACAAAACTCCATTTAAGTTAATAGAGTTGTACAAGGGAGAAAACGGACTCATTATGATTATTCATTATTTGTGTTACAGTTCAATTGCCTTCTTAGACCATTTATAGTTCACTGCAATGAAAAGGAGAACCATTGTAGTGGTCTAAACTTAGTGCAGATAAAATGAAGGTAAAAGGAATACACTGAAATCACCCAAGTGACATAGCGGGTCTCATTTTTGTTTGTGTCACCGATGGGTCTGTATTTGCTATTTGTTACCAGAATTCACAGGCTGGGGTTGCTGCTGCTCATAGATCATTAAATATTAAGCTCTTTGGGGCAGAAATCATCTTTTTTGTTCTCTGCTTGTACAGTGTGTAAGACAATACAGCCCTGGGTACTGACTGGTGCTTATTGGTTCTCCCCATAAAATGAATACATGAGAGCAATTCCTCAGTGTTCAGGTGGCTTTCCTTTCATTTTGACCACCTCTTTCACACAAAGGACTTGCTATTTCACTTCAAATCTTGCTTATCTTAATGCACTCTACATGGGATATCTTTTCAGGTAAACTGGAAAAAAGATTAGGATAGTCCAGGAAGCAGCAAACCCCTTACAAAGCAGCATGTTTTGGTAGAAGAATATGACTTCAGTATTCTAGGATCTGCACTGGTTGCAAAATGGGGTGGATTTTTTTGGGTGTGTTAGGTAAAGTACTCTTCAGTCTAGCAGACTGGAGCATAACAAGAAACTGGAAGCTAGACCCATTCATACTAGAAATAAGGCTTTATGAGCAGCAAAGAAGCAATCTACCAAGAGCTGTGGTGGATTCCCTATCTCTGAAAATGCCTGAACCTAGTGTGAACGGGAGATATAGTGGGCGTGTCTACATGTGCATATTAATATGCTGCAATAAACTCCGGTGCTTATCTCACTCGAGTTTATTGCTCCTAGGCACGCATTTACACATCCAACTGGGAATGCAGCACATTGAGCAGGCCAGCTAGCAGGGGCCCTGCTGGCTGCTCCTCCCAGCTCAATGTGCTGCAGAGGGGCTGGCTGGGGTACAAAGGTGGTTCAGTGTGCGACAAGGTGGCAGGCAGCCTCCTGCCCCAGACAGCTGGGCCAGCATCTACATGTACGCTGCTACAGGGTTTTTTACTCCACTGCAGGATAGTACTTGTATTTTCAAATACTATCCTGCTGCAGGGTGAATGAGTTTACTCCAGGCTAATAGGGACACCGTATAGATGTGCAATGTTTACTGTACTGCTAATTACTGTATTGTGCAGTAGATGTCTTGTGCAGAAGCAAGCACCCACTACAGTCCAAACAGGGATTAATTCCAGGAAGGCCTGTGTAATGATGAAAATGGGATTACTCCAGTGTTTTTAAAGCCTTTATAATCTTTCTGTTTTCCCAAGAAATTTCACAGAGTTAGGTGCCCAAATCCCATTCAGTTTTTAAGGGAGATGGGTATTTAGCTCCTTTGCTTATATGTGTTGTGCCTGGGCTTGGAGGAAAGAGGGGCTTTCTAGGGGGTCACTGTAGCTCAATGGGGACGAGGATTCTGCTGGAGGTTTAGTTTTATGGTGGTGATTTAATTGTTGTTCTTTATTTGACTAAAATAAATTTTTAACTGAGGCATTAAATAGGCACCCCTCTGCACATACTAATTTGAAATCAAAACAAATTACATATAGTTGAAAAAATCTGAATTTTGTTTTATAGGAAAATCCAAGTTTTAATTTATTTTATTTTGAGCCAAAAGTAGATGTGTGTCAAAATCCAGGATTTTTTTGAATCTCAGAAAATATCATTTATTAGCATCAAATCACTCCATTTCAGCTTTATCATACCATATTGTATCGGATCATATGGATGTCAACATGATAAACTTGGAAGTATTTCAGCTTTGTTGGGATTAAGCGTTTTGACTTTATCCTAACAAAAATTTTTATGAAGTCAAAATTAAATATTCAACCTTATCCAAAGGAACTGTTTTCATAATATTCCCTAGAAAATCTTGATAAAAATCAGTATGTTCCTGTGAAACATCTTGATTTTACTGTATCTGAATTTTCTGAGGAAAAAATTCTATCAGAAAATTTTTGACTAGTTAAAAAATCCCTTTAACTGGTGTGACAGAAATTTCACCAAAAAAATGAAAATCTTTTTCATAACTAGAATTTATGTATTTCCTTTTAGTCAAAGGCTGAGTTGCAAGATGTATATTAGATTTCACCCCCCCAAATCAAAAGGAACATTAAAAAACAAGCTAGCAACACATCAGCTATTCAGATTTAATTCTCTGAATTACCTTTATGTCTTCAGGCTTTGCACACTTTCTGTGGAAGATGACCTTGCATTAAAGCTATGCTTCAGAGTACAAAAGTTATTTCGCAGACCGATTTGGCTTTCTGATAATAGTGTCTGTATATGCTTATTTTCTCAGATCTGTTGCTGTTGCAATTTTTGTCTGTGTCTATTACAGTTAAGATATTGACCTTGCATGATGCAATTGACATATTGATGGAGCCTGTTTTTTTTTTTTTTAATAATCCAGTATATATGCTAATTTCGTCTTGTGGAAAAATCCTAAAAGTGATAGTTTCTTCTAAATAATCAGTGATAGTTGCCTATTGTTGAGGAACAGCGTTGTACTCACAATTGATAGCAGTTTGCCTTGATTCAGCTCTTACCAACAATTTGCAGAGATTAAAAGGGTCTTGGAATTGGAGGCTTAGGGAATTGCTTTCTGAAGGCATCGGTAGATTGAAAAGAAGAAAAGAAACCTGGAGTTTCCAGTGCACTCTGAAATCATTCTCACATAAAGGCCAGATTTAGTAGTGACAAGGGTTGCTTCAAGGCCCTGCTTATAAAAAGAAATATTTATGTGGGCATAAAGAGATATCTTTTTTTTTTGCCACAGATCTTTAATGTATGAGTCGGGGTGTGTATTGCATGCCCATTTCAAGCACTTGCAAAGGTGCATCCTGCAGTCAGGAACTGACTGATTGCACATCTACTCTAGGTATACCCTCCAGAGCAAAAACTTTGTTGTTTCTGCAGGAAGAACATTTGTAAGATTACAAATTAAGTTACTTTCTCTCTCTGTAATAAAATGTTAGTTGTTTTCTGTTGATTCACTTGTCATAGACACTATCCACTGCTGTTTTGGGGACTGATGCCAAATCCACTGAAGTCAATGAAAGACTCCCATTGACTTTCATAGGTTTCCCAGTGCCTGTTGTAGCCATGTAATGTTTACATCTTTTTATTGCTTTGGCTAAAATTAAATCTGATGATATTTTTTAACTCAGGATAAAAGTGGGCATAGATCAAAAGAATTTTGCTCTAAAATAAGTAGTGCAACATGCTTGTATTTTGTAAAACTGCATAAGAAAGACAAAAGAGAAGGCTGTCTAAATTTATGAGCATATTTTCTTTGTGTTACTTCAGCGAGTAAAGTGTGGCATCTAAATCACATATTTCATTCCATTTCTTTTTCCATTTTTTCCCCACTGACTAGGGCTAAAAATCTGGCCTGACTTCCAGTTCTGAATTCAGTAGGTTTCTTCAGGGTGTAAACATGGATACAATTTGGCTCTAATGTATTGAACAGAGAAGTCGATACATACTTCAGAGCAGAATTCTGTAAAAACAGTGTGCTTGACTCTTAAAACCCATTGAAACCAAAATTGAGTCTGGGTTAAATCTTTGAAACTAGAACCAAGAACACCGGATTCATAACTGCAGAGGAATGATGGATGACAATGATCTGAACAGCTATGTCTTCTTGAATCACTGGTTTCGGATTCTTCATGGAATCACACAGAAAGTGAAGTATTTTAAATCCATGATACTTTGCACTGAACTCCAAAAGAATAAACAGCAATAATGATCTCCACAGTAGATAATCTGTAATGTAGACTCTAATTTTTCCGAGGACTTAAATATACCTGTGCCAGACTAAATCACTGGTTTTCAATGCGGGGTGCCACAAGATGCATTCAGGTGCAGTGCAGCCACTTGTGCCACTGCCCTGTGAAACCAGGAAGCACACTGGTGAAGCTTCCCTGTGTGCCTTGTGAAGTGCCTACTTCTGCTGCGGCCCTTCCTAGTCCAGCTTCTGGTGTCTCCTGGAAACAGAGGAGCACAGAATAGTTCCACCTGGCAGGGATGGCATGATAACCTAGGGAAAAAAAGGAAAAACACAGGTAAATCTCCAGTGACTGCATTAAATCTAATGCAGGCAGGGGAGCCCATTTCTGCCTCAGCTACTTCCTGATCTGGTTCTACATGAGATACCTGGGGCAGCTGACCTGGCAGCAGTAACAGTGGCAGGACCTCCGTTGAGAACCACTGAGGTAAGCTGAGACAGTACAGCAATGTTTCTTCACTGGAGCACTGCTAAATTCAGAAACGTTTTGGAGAGGTGACTTGAATTTAAAAAGGTTGAGAACCACTGTTCTAAAGGAATATTCTGCTAGTCCCTTCAGACATTGAAGTTGGTCTCTATGTGGCTGACTCTCATACTTAGCTATTTCTGTTCATACTTTCTGCATACATAGCGCAATCTCATATATTGTAGATTTTAAGGCAGGAAGGGACTGTTATGATTGTGTTGAGTGATCCCTTGTATAACAAAGGACAAAACATTTTCCTCAGATATTCTTGTACAAAGTCTATCAGTTCTCTTGGCTATAGCCATTAAAAAGCAAAACAGTCTGCAAGCACTGAGGAATCCACCACACCCCTACTTAAGTTATTTCAAAATTTCATTGTCTTGACTATGAAAGGACTGCACCTTGGTTTTAATCCAAATTTGTCTAGCTGTCTACCTGTTGAATTTCATAAGGTCTTCTCATGCTAGATTGATGAGCCATCTACTATCTAAAATCACTTCCTAGTAGGGATACTGGTTGACTGGGATTGTGTCACCTCCCATCCGCTCTTGGGAAATACAAAGTTTGCTGAACTTTTTAGTTCTCCCATTGCAAGGTGTATTCTCTAGACTGCTTGTCTTTCTTGGATCTCTTCTGAATGCTTTCTGATTTTTCAGCACTTTTTTGAAGCATGAGCAGCAAAACTGCACACAGTATTCCTGGGGTCCTCTAACTAATGCTGTTTACAGTCCACTATGCCTCCTAGCTACAGCTTCACAGTGGGAGTACACACCCATTTGATTATCCCCCATGATACCAAAGTCCTTTCTGGAGTCTCCCCTTTTCCATCTCATGAGTGTCACTGTAACAGGAGGGTCTTCTTAGAGCCAATCTATCTTTGGCCCACCCACCTGTTTCTGGGCTAACTGCCTGCCTTCTCACCTGCCACACCTTGATGATATTTAATTAATAGTTGTTAATTAGGTAGGAGGCTACCCATTTCTTGCCTCGATGCCAGGGGACGCTATCTGCAGCTCTGTACCACCCCTACAGGACAGTTCATACCTCATAGATGGCATCCACCTGTTATCAACATCACCAACCCCACACAGGGCCCCAGAATCCTCCTATCAGGACCCCTCCATGATCCCTCCATTCAAGCAGCCTACCCTACTCTCATTCAGGGCTGCCTTGCTCCTTGAAACTCTTTCCTCTCTTGGTCTCAGGAGGGGACCACACCCTTTGGCCACACAGGCCCTGGCCTCACCTCCAAGGCCACTCAGGAACCCCACCCTTGCCATGGGCCCCTGGCCCTTTTGACCATTCTGGTCCTGCCCCAGCCCAGGCCAGTCAAGGGTACTCTCAGTCAGGCCTCTGAGCCTCTAGCCCCACTCTATCTCCTCGGGTCTGCCTTCTGGCCCCTACTCGGGTTTAACCCACCCGGTTGTGGGAGCTGGGTTTAAGGCATCCCAATCCAACTTTCATCAGGATGGTAACTAGCCTGGCATTTTCTGGGGGCTCCCACACCACTGGGAGCCCCACCAGGCTACCCACTCCCAGCAGGGTGAAGTTTTAGGTCATGCCCAGGACCAAGAGCCTCCAGACCATACCCTTACCTCCAGGATGTTCCAGCAGCCTCACAGCAAGGCAATGCTGCTGCCTGCCTGCCTGCCAGCAACGATCTGCCCTGTTTATATGAGCGGCTAGAGCTCTAAAAAGGCCACCGCAATTAGGCACCTGCTGGCTGCTTGGCCCCAGGTCCTAAAATGGCAGGCACCAACAGTACCCTACCACAGTCACCTTTGTTAGAGTCACAGATCTTGCATTTGTGAGCATTAAAATACATGTCACTCTGAGTCACTGACCTGTGCTTGCAGTTATTTACCTACCGCTCCAGTAATTTTTGTGTTATCTGGAAACACTAAAAATCAGCAAAAGAATTGTTATTTTCTTTCAGGTTGCTGGGTTTTTGGTTGTAGCTGTGTTGGTTTAAGGACATAGGCAGACAAGGTTCTTTGAGCAGATGTGATATCTTTTATAAGACCAACTGAGTAGTTGGAAAAAAAGTTCTTAGCTAGCTTTTGGGTCCAGTCACCCTTCTTTAGGCATAGGAAGTCTCTGAGAACAGCAGAGACTTCCTACTAGGTTTGTGCAAAGTGTGTGGTATTTGCTTTGGATTCGGCTGATTCGGGGGACAGTGATTCGATTTGGTGATTCAAATCACTGTCCTGAATCGATTCGGCAGAATCTGATTAGGAGATTCGGCTGCTGCCGAATCTCTGAATCACCCAGGCTCATCCCCTGCCTGCTCTCCCAGCCTGGCAATGGCTGCCCTGCCCACTCCAGCTCCCAACTCTTTGAAAAAAAAAGCCCTGACTCACTGGGTCCTGCCTGGCAGGGAGGTGATCCCTGCTGCCCCCATTGCCCCATGCTGCATGGGGGGCTCTGCATGACCCCTCCAATTCCCCCTGCTGTCCTAGACTGCACATGGCTGCCCTGCCTGCCCCAGCTCCAGCCCTCTAAGAAACACCCCCCCTTAAATCCCCAGACTCACTGGTTCCTGACCAGCAGAGGAGGTGATCCCTGCTGCCCCCCATTGCCCCATGCCACATGGGGGACTCTGCATGAACCCCCCAAAGCCCTGAGGCTGCTGCAGGAGCTGGTGAGTCCCATGGATTTTCTCAGGTTTTTTTTTTTCTTAAAGGATCTAGGTGGGGCAGCTGTGGGGGAGGGGATTGGGGGGATCAGGGCAGAGCCCCCCATGCAGAGTGCTGCAGCGGTGGGCAGCAGGGATCACCCCCCCCCCACCCAGCAGCACCCTGTGAGTTGGGGCTGTTTTTTA
>NW_017728931.1:4092274-4106270 GCF_001723895.1 Crocodylus porosus
CAACGTACCAGCTCCAGTCGGCTCCAGCTCCTTGCTGCAGTGGGTGGGGACTGTCCAAATCATCAAAGCTCTCCGAATCTTTTCCAAAGATTCAGAGAGCTTCAAAGCAATTTGGACCTTTTAATTGGTCCCCTGATTCAATTTGGATTTGGAGATTTGACTGCCAAATCAGGCCAAATTTCCTCCAAATTGAATCACCACCCGAAGCTTTGCACAGCCCTACTTCCTATGCCTGATGAAGGGTGGCTGGGCCCAAAAGCTTGGTAAGAACTTTTTTCCAACTACTCAGTTGGTTTAATAAAAGATATCACATCTGCTCAAAGAACCTTGCCTGTGTATTTTCTGTGAATCATTCACGATGATATTGAATAAACCCAGCTCTCTGTGGGGTCCCTTCTAGAACAATCCCTTAGGAATGATCATAGTTATTTTCTGAGAATTGTTTTAAGTCAGCTTAATAAAGCTTGCACTGATTTTGTATAGTTCTACTTTTTAATCCAGAATGTCACATGGTACTGAGCCAGATTTCTTAAAGAAATCTAAATGTATTTTTCCAATGCTTACCTTTATTTTAGTCTCATTAAAAATACCAAGTTAATTTGACAGTATCTATTTTCCATAAAACCATCTTGATGAGCATTAATTATGCTTAATTTTTGTGGGATCATGAGGACATCATCAGCCATTTCAGGATGTTGCTTTGGATAGATATGAAGCAAACCAGTCTTCAATTACTTTGTTAATAGCTTTTAAACATCTGCATAATATTAGGCTCTTTCCCCAATTCCCAGTGCTTTGGATTGTCCTGAGTATTTCATGATTTGCTAAAAGGCAACATCAGTTATCTGGAGAGTTCCTCAGCCAGTTCTTTTACTAGGGGCAAGTTACCTTATCTTGATTGTAAAATGGCTAATATTTATAGCTGCCACTTAATGGACCTCCCAATTACTGGTGGACTAGAAATGATGTAATCATCTAGGTAAGGTAATGACTGTGTCATCCCACTTCTTTTTAAAAATGTAACCAAATATTCAGCACTTCTGCCTTTTCTGCATCTTAACTGAAAATTTTACCTTCTCTGTCAAGCAACAGACTGAGGCCATTGTTTAAATTCCATCATATTGTATTCAACCCTATGAGCACGGGGGCCAACTTACCCCTTTTTTCCCATTTGTTACATATTATTTAATTCTTTTATTGCTGTATTCACTCCCCTTCTTAACATTATGGTTTAACTAAAGAAACTATATTTCTTGATTATGGAAATATAGGATTTTAAAAAAATTCTGGGGTAGTATCTGGTAATTTTTGCTTGACCACTTACCAGATAGATTTTTTTGTTGTTAAAATTTTCCTTTTAATCACTTTTGCTGTAAATGGTTTTCAGCTTTAGAATATCAATCATTTTATACTTCCTAATGTATAGCTATAGTTATCTATGTATACACACAACTGATCTGGACATAAGAGGGACCTGTGTCCTGTGCTCTAGTGGGGAGAGCACTCAGCTGAAGTCAGGAGTCCTGGGCCCTTGACACTGTATCTGTATTTTGCATTAAATAGTGATTGTGTAAAATACAGGAACAGTCCTAGGAGCAGAGAAAGGAGCCCAGTTCTCCATCCCAGTAGCATTGTGATGGATGGACAAGTCTTCGGCACTCTCTAAGGTTGAGGGGCACTGAAATGGAAGGGGGTGGGGGGAGCTCCTATTCTTGAATTGCCCTATCCATCTCACACCTTGCACCTTCTCTGTTCTGGCTCTGGCAGCAGTAGAGAAGCAGTGGTGGCCTGCAGTGGAGGAGTGGCTGGAGGTTCACTGTTGTGGGAGGGTATATCATGTCCTTTTTTGTTGCAGAAAACCTGTGGGGTTTTTTGGTCACTCAACATGCATGTTGGCAACAAAGAACAAAGGTGACATTTCCCTGCCAGTTGCGCTTCTGCTGTACCCTTTCAGCTGAGTGCCTCAATGACTGAATCAATATCTTGATACCATGAATTTTATTTACATCCTGTGCTGTTCAGGGCCCCAGCATGAACAGAATGGGTGGAGGAGACTCCTCGCTGATAATCTGGTAGTTGGAGCACTTTCCTTGGTGGTGGGAGATGTAGGTTGCAAAGGTAGTTGAACCCAGGTCGCTCTTACTTTCTGAAGAAGTACTTTAAACAGCAGGCTAGTAAATGAAAGGAAAGTGGTTTATTTTCTGGCTGTGTTTGCAAGGAAAGTTTTGGGCATTACATTTTGGAGGGACCCAATCTTATTGGCACCGGTTAGATGTGCTCTAGGAATCCTGGCTGGCTGGGTCCCTTCAGGGTACTTAGGTGTAGGAATGCCTAGTTTCTGAACCCAACATGGGCTTATGTAAGGGCAAAACAAATCAGAACTCTTGAGGAAGTGATATCTTTTATTACACCAACTAGAGAGTTGTAAAAAATAATTCTTTATTTGCAATCTTTCAAGCACGTGTGCCCTTCCTCAGCCATAGAAGAGCACAAAGATTGTAGAATTTCTCTCAGATGGAAATGAAAATTCATATTTCACAGGAGAGCTGAAAGGTGGTATAAGATCTCCTGGTTGTAAAAGTTTATTTTATGCAAAATAGGCTCAGGTAAAAGTTGGAGCTGTTTATTTACCTCAGAGTTGTCTGATGGCAAGCAAGAGGATGAATTATACTTCTTTCTTGTTGTGATGTTTCATATTTCACAGCAGGATGGGTGAGGAAAGGCTCTCCTGGGTAAGGAATTTCTCTTGTGGTGAGGCTGCTCTGTGACCACACAAATTTGGCTCAAAACAAAAGGCTGGAGCAAGGGTGCCAGCCTTCAGGTCTCAAGGTGTTGAATTCTGCTTCCTTCTTGAAAAATTATGGAGCTTTCATTTCATGTAAGGGAAAGGCACCCAAGCAGTAGGACTGTTGTGAAGCTTCGGTAACTGATTTAATTGAGAAGAGATACAGCTTGATTCGGTGACCGAATCTCCAAATCCAAACTGAATTGGGAGACCAATTAAAAGCTCTGAATCAAATTGGAAGTCTCCAAATCAATTCAGAAAAGATTCGGCACTGCCCCAGAGATTCAGCCATAGACTAAACAGGCAGCAGTCCTCACCACATTGGACACAGCTGCCTCTAGCTGGTAAGTCTGTTGGGGTTGGCAGAGAGGGGAAGGAAGGGGCATGGGGGAGGCAGGGATTGGGGCTGGGGCTGGGACAAGCTGTCCAGCCAGGGCAGGGGGCATGGGATGCAGGGAGGAATGGGCATAGCCCCCACTCCCAGAGCTGCCTTGTCCACATCAACGCTGGGAGTGGGGGCTTTGCCCTGGTGCCGCTTGCCCAGCTGGCATGGTGGGGGGTGGGCACTGACACCACTTGCCAGCCAGGGCAGGGGGGTGGGTGCTACCGCTGCTTGCCAGTCAGAGCTTCCTCTCTAGTTTTACAGTCTATCCTGTTCCCATATGGTCTATTTAATCGCTTGTTGAATTTCTGGAGGTGTTACTGAAATCAAAGGTGTCCAAGCAAATCATATTATTAGCTATCACCAGAGGTTAGCTTTCATTTCTTGAGGAGCTGAAGTATGCCCATGGGTATTTAACATGCAGCCACTAAAATAGGTAAAGCCTCACCTTTCTTTGCCTCACAGTAACTTGCTTCTGAGGTCCATGACCTCAGAAGTCAGGGAAACAAGCCTTAGGGATACAAGTGAGTTTAAACTGTGATCTCATGCATAACTCTTATGGAAATACATGCATCTTGTGTATAACCTTTAGGCAAAATGCCAGAAAAACATAGCCACTGAGTTTATGATCTCTAGCTGATTTTCTTAGTGAATGTCCCAACATCAGGGCATGAGCAAGATGATGTTTTGATTCAAGTTTGTAAGAAAATCATAACTAGAAAGGTTTCTTGAAAAATCCTCACCAGTACCTTTAAACTAGGAATAATTTTCTGTGTAAAATTAGGAGTAACCATAGTTGCTTATCATCTTGAGTTCCAAACAGTCAAACAGAATAAGGTGCCAACAGAAGAAGGAAAAGATGAGAGAATATTAACACGAGGGAATTAGATATGAAGAGGAGTGCTGTTCGGAGAGTGTTTCAGTGCTGCAGTGTTCAGGGGCAGTGACGTTGGAACAGAAGCTACAGAAGGGCTATAGATAAATATTTGAAAGCACATACACTGAGTTACTGTGGACTTCTATAGCAGTGGATGGAGGACACTTGGATGATGCTGAATCAACAGGAGGAATACATGATGCTGAAGTGGAATAAGGGGACATAGGTATAAGAATTGGTTCAGTCATAAACTTCCTGGATGGTATCAGGAAAGTTATACCTGTGGCTTAGCAGGAGGCCAGAGCAGATCATCACAGTGGTCTGCTCTGCCCCTGCTATGTCTAGGGACAAACATTACACATAAACCAGCTTAAGCGATCAGAAACTGGTTTAAAGCTGTAATGGAACAGATGTTCAGTGAACATAAACCAGTTTGAGATAAACCTGGTTGAATGTAGTATCAGACTTTACTGCTTTGGCTCAAGCCAGTTTATGCAATGTCTGTCCCAGACCCCTTGCTGGTTTAAGATAAACCAGACACCCCCAGCATCCTTGCATGCTCTCTGGGTTGGGGGGGGGGGGGCTCTCTGCTCCACAGCAGGGATGGCCCTTCCCTCTGCTCTCTGGCTGGAGCTCCAGAGACTGCAGGCTGCTTCCCCTGTCCCCTCCTCACTCCCTGATAAGCAGGAATTTCCCCTACCCCTCTGCCTTGCAGAGAGGTGTCTGTGCATTGATCACATGCTGGCTAAGGACCCTGCTGAATCAACAGGCAGAATCAGCAAGTAGCTGGTATTGTCCCTCTGTTGTTTTCTTTATTGGGTGATAAATACTGTTATCAATTCCCTGCTGGGCTAATCAGAGCTCCTGCCAGAGCCTGGCCACATCCCTCTCAGCTCCATGCTGTGTAGGAAGGGAGGGATGCTTTAGCAGCCTCCGGTTTCTAGCCTGAGCCACTGCAGGTATGTGCCTGCATTTCTGGGATGTCTAACTGGTTACAAAACTGATTCAGCCTAGTCAGGTTAGACTAACCTTCAAAGATTGAATCAATTCAGGCTCAAGCTTTTTGAATGTCTGTCCCTAGCCTACATGTGAATCTGAAAAGGTGGAGCTCCAGTTCCATTCCTTTTAGTAGTTTCCAGTAATGGGCATGGGTACTGTACTCGCCTGTTGCTACTGGCCAGCCAATTACTAGCCCTGGGAGCAAAGAGGAAGAAAAAAGGAGCAGGTGTCTCAGGTCTGAGTATATCCCGGAGCTGTCTCTGGGATGGGACAGGTTATGCATTGCCCATGCTCAGAGCTGCACCAAACATCACATGATTTCTTTGTGCAGCAAAAGTACTTAATGGCTTTGGTTAGGAGACCCCAAAACTTAGGAGCGAAACCACTGACTTTGATAGATGCTAGTAAGGGAAGGGAATGGTCACTAAAGAACCAGGAAGTAGAAGGAATGTCAGTCTAATGGGAGAGATGTGCAATGTTCCTGTTTCCATAAAGGATTGGAGAGGTTCTACCCAACTTGCAGAACTGGGGTGATATAAGGAAATACAGATTGGATAAGTCAGCAACAAAGGTATTACTTCAGGGAATACATGAGGCTGAAGCAGTGGTTTCATTGGTTGCTCAAACAGGTGTAATTTATACCTTTTTCCAGTATCCCATGATATATATATCCACGGTTACAGAAGTAGTACAGAAGTGTAACCAGTGCTGTGACTTTTTTACATCACATCTGAATTTGGCCTGCTCAGATGAAGTTGCTGTAAGTTTATGTACAAAAGAGCTGCAAAGGATGGGTATAGGAGGAAGAACAACTAAAAATGTTTCATAGGTTACCATGGGAGGATGCTTTCCTTATTGAATACAAGCCTAAAGCCCATTTACCTTACAGAAAGGGATTATTTTGCATTGGCTGAGTGTATCTACATTTCTCACCCTGGACTGGTGTAATGTAAAAATTGCCTTTGCATCTGCACTCAGCCTGCCTAGCACTGAGACAGGAGGAGTGGTTGTTATCTTCCACACTGTCTATGCATTTCGATCTATTTCGTTTCTATGGGATTGCCCATCATCATTGGATCAGAGCATCTGTCAAAAGTTATAGCTTTTGCTCAGCTGAGGTTGCTTTCCTGTGGTCCCATGGCCATGTCACCCATGTCATTCTCTCTGTAGTAGTTCCCCCAGAAAGGGTCTCTCATGGCAAAAGAAGTGGGGGAATGTTGAGGACATGGTTAGTAATCAGCAATCCATTGCGGTCGAGGATAATTGTTTCCATGATTGCCTTATCTGTGGGCCCAAAGAAGGCTGACAAACTCAGTCCAGGATTGACAGGTTCTATTGTAACTTGGGCACATGTTGGCTCTGGATTCTTGGTTCAGTCCACAACACACTGTTTCTGCCACTCCTTCTTTTCCATCTCCTGTTGTCATCATGAGGTTTCAAAGTACTGAGATCCTTTCAGAAGACTCTTCCTCCATTGGGGTGGTCTTGGGTGGTAGTCTCCCAGGAGTTGATGTTGGTGTTGCACTATTTTGAATTGGTCTTGAGGACTTCTTCGAAGCACTTTCTCTGCCCTCCTTCTGAGTATACACCTTGACTAGGTTGGGAGAATAAAACTTGCTTCAGGAAGCTGGTGGCAGACATCCAGATGACATGGCTGGCCCAGAGAAGTTGATGTCAGACGATCATCTCCTTGATGCTCATGGTGTTTGTTTCCAAGAGGATGATAACATTGGTGCATCTGTCTTCTCACTGGATACAGTGTAGCAGATTCAAGGAGCATAGCTGGGGTGTCAGAGAGAGAGTCTCAGATGGGATTTGCTGCTTGAGGGAGCTGCCAGAGCACCACGTCTGTAGAACTGCTGTAAGGTAGGCAATGTTTTAGAGTGACATGACATGTTACACTTAGACTGCACTACCTTTGTGAATTTTTTAGCAGGGTTTAAGTTAGAACATGCTGTGAGCAGCTGCATGTTAAGGGTTAATATATTTCTTGCCTGAACAGCTCTGATTTGCCACTGCGGGAAAGTGTGGGTGGCTAGGAGCCAGGATACATGGGCTCTATCCCTGCTTTAAATGGGGTTGGATGGGAGAAGAGGATTGCAGCAGCAGGAGCATGAAGCTGGGAGGCAGAAAGGCACAAGAGCATGGGGGCTGTGGCCCCTCTCTGCAGGTACCCACATTCCTATCCTGAAGTGGGCCTGGTGGGAGAGGGCTGTGCTACCAGCACAAAGCCCCTGGGGTTGAGTGTGGCAGGAGTATGGAGCCATGGGGAAGCAGGCTGCACGTGGCTACATGCTGTCACTGTGCTAAACTGCTGGGACTCCACTCCCAGCACAGAGCTACCAGAGCAAAGTCACATGCTTCTCTACTCCCCATGGCTCCATACCCTTTCCCTACCTGCCAAGGGAATGCAGGGGCCTGTGGAAGAATGCCAAAAAATCCCCATGCACCCATGCCTTTCCACCTCCCAGCTCTACGCTGCCACTACTGCAACCCCTCCTCCTGGCACTGGCAGGGGACCCTGCCTGCTCCCAGGTGGTTGCACTCTCAGGGCTGTAGAGTTCAGGAAGGTGGAAAATTCATCCCTGGAGCAGGAGTAGAGGTGGCAAAGTTACCTGAAGTGGTGTAACTTTGGGACACTTAGAAGCTGATTAGGGCATCTTTACATCAGATGTGGGGGACACTTTAATTAGAGCAGCTCTTGCAATTACAGTGCCTGCAGTGTCTTGTGTATTCAGTGTCCAGCACTTCAAAATGATGACGGGGCACTTTAACTAAAGCTTGTTTGATGAGCTTTAGTTAAAGGTTCCCAACTCCATTCTGAAGTATGGGGATGCTGAATACATGAGAAGCCGAGGCTCAGTTAATCAAGTCAATTAATTGAGACTCAATTGATCGAGTCTGCTCTGTGTGCTAATTAGCATGCATTGGAGCAGGCATTGGACACATATATAGATGCCCTTAGACCATACTAAGGGAACTTACAACAGGATCATTTGTATGTTAAAGCTCATTAACTCATGCTAAATGTAACATGTAGCTTCACCCTTAGGGAGGCAGATCTGCAGCTGGCATATCCACTTTGCTCTGATGACAACAGAGCTCTGCCCAATTGAGACCAACTTTGCATGTGACCCAAAGTCTAAACTGGTGTGACTGATACACCAAGCACCAGATCATGTGTTGGACTGTGTGGTTATAATGGTAGCTTATGGTGTTATGATGAAATTTTCTCCTTTTAAAAGGTTTCCCCGAGAAATCTTTAAACAAAAAATAAGAAATGCTGGCGATTATCTGCTGCTGATTCTTCCTGCAGTTCCTAGTAAGAGATCAAAATGTGAAGGATAAAAGAACAGATGTTCAGAGAGAAAAAAATTTGGTAAGAATCCAGCCAATAATAAAACCATAGCAAACCCTAATAAACAGTGGTGAGAGCTGTAACATACACATCATGCCAGACAAAGCTGATCCTTTTCTTTTAACTGAATTACAAAATCATTGCACTCAGGAATCCAGTACATGCAAGATGTTATTAAATAATTTGATACAGGGACTTGTAAAATAATACTTGAAATTAATTAACTGGAACTGGCTTGGATAGACAGTTAGACACCTCATCACATGGGGTGAACAGTGTCTGGAAGGTCATTCACAGAAGACAAGCTGCTCTGTGTGCCAATGAGAAGAAGGGAAGGCCCTTCCAATGGAGTCACCTGAACTTCTGCATGGAAGGGCATGTTCATAGCTTTGGCATTTGGCTAGAGCATATCTTGAGCCTTCTTGCTCATTCATGTGTCTCATAGTTGTCAGGTTTGACTGGACTAGAACATTTTTATCTACTCATCTAGGAAGACCTGAAGAGTCTGGCTCCTTTAACCTCTAGGAAACAGATGCTTTGAAGGTTATCTGTGTATCATGATAGCTGGCTGGGCTACCATCCTCTGGGTTTTAGCTTTCAGGAATGGAGGAAGGAGCCTTTTCCTGCATGGGCACTCTGTTTGCACCAACTGAGATTAAGTCATGATTGGTCCATCTACATGTGAAATTAATGAGACTGAATCAACTCTGGCACAATTTGACCCAGAGTAAACTAATCCTGATGTGACCATCTACATTTGCATTTAAGTGCAGTAATTTACTTTGCCATAGGATAGTACCAGTGCTGGACGGGACTATCTGACGGCACTGCAAATTAGTCTACTCTGGCCCAATTGCCACATGCACATGTAGATGGTGATGCATTACTGCACAGTAAATTAGTCTACTGTGCAGTAAAGTGCATGTGTAATGCCCTATGAATGGTATCTTTATTGTCTTCTGTATTTCTTATTAAGGTGGGTCCTATACCCTTGGGTGTGGACCCATCAGCAATCCCTGATTATGTGTACTCTTATCTGTTGTAAACCCTGACCACTGAACCAGAAGACTTAGGAGATGAAGGTAAAATGGAGGGAAGAAACGAGGGCTGTGCGAAGCTTCGGTCGCTGATTCGATTTGGTGGAGATTCAGCCCTTTTCGGCAGCTGAATCTCCAAATCCAAATTGAATCAGGAGACCCTTTAATCTCTCTGAATTGAATCAGAACCCTCTGAATTGATTCAGAGAGATTCAACGATTTGGCCATAGACACAGCTTTAAATGTTTTTTCTACATACCTCAAGGTACCAGGTGGCTTATGAATGCTGTGATGGTGGTGTGGATGGAATGTCCCACAGGAGTGCGGGGGCCCCAGTGCACTCAGCAGTGGACCCGGAAGTGGACCAGAAGCACTTCCCATCCAATTTCGGGTCCACCACAGAGCACGCAGGGAACCCTCCCCCTGCCCTCTGGCCTGGCAACTGGTGCCTCCTGGGTCTGAGGGGGCACCCAGGGTCCCCTGCGGCTGAGTGCCATGCTGGGGAGGCATGGGGGGGAGTCCCCCATGTGCTTGGCAGTGGATCCAGAAGTGGGCCACTTCTGGATCCACCGCTGAGCATGAGGGGGCCCCCCTGTGCTCCTGTGGGATGCTCCATCTGCCCCTCTGCATTCATGAGCTGCACCTGGTACTTTGAGGTATGTAAAAAAACATTTAAAGCTGTGTCTATGGCCGAATCTCTGATTCTCTGAATCAGCATCAAATCTTCAGATCTGGCCAAATCGAATTGGGACAGTGATCTGAATCAATGACTTGAATCACTGTCCTGCATTTCAGGCCAAATCTGAATCCAAATTGAATACAGTCCGTTTCGCACACTGCTAGAAGAAATATGTCTTAGTGACACCTCAGATATCAGATCCTAAATCTTGTTGGGCTTTACTTGAATTAGGAAGACCCTGGGCATGGCTACATGTGTTCCTGACTGCATGGTTGTTAGTGAACAGTCATTTAGACTTGCATTAGCAAGTAATAAATAACTGTGCAGTATCCTGAATTACTGTGCAGTCCCAGCAGCACACACGTCATTTCTGACCCTACTGAGCAGTAGCAATGAACTACTAGGCAGTAGTTTGTTGCTACTGTGCAGTAGTGTCAGCGTCTTGGCTTGTGCCTGCCAATAGTATGTTGCTGTAACAATGATCTACATCACTGTAGCTCATCAACATGTTTTTATTTCAAGTCTTTTAAACATTGGTCTAATTCTTCACAAACTGAAGTCAAGGGAGCTACATAGATTCACATCTGATGAGAATCAGATCCATTAGATATATACATCTACCAGCAGATAATTAACCCTGTCTCTTGGTCCTTGTTCAGTCAAGAGAAAGAGGAAAGGTGATGTGACACTCAAGAGCATGTATAATCATGACTAGCAGCATACAGGTTTATGCAATAGGTTATAATACTTTCTGTACCTGTGAGTGTGTCTACACATACATTAATGTGCTATAGTTATGGCTTATTAAGTTTAGTACTTGCATAACCAAGTACTAAATCAGTGCACAGTAACTGGCACTGCTGAGCAGTAGCTCTGGCGCAAGACTTTTTAGTGATGCTAACTGCACAGTAGCCTAATACTACGGTGCAGTATTGTACTAGCCCAGGTTTTGCCTGGCACACTACTGTGCAGTGTTATTAGGTTACTGAGCAGTTAGCATCTTATGCATATGCACCATGTGTGTATGTGTGTTTAAACAGAACTTCTATATGAGAATTTCAAATACTATCAATGGGATTTTTTCTAAGCATGTAAGTGATATAGGAGCCCAAGTCCTATTGAAAATCAGTGGGAGTCATGTTCTTGAATCATTTAGGACCCATTTTTTAAAGGTAATTAGATACCTAAAGTTACAGATAGGCACTTAGTGGGATTTTCAAAAATCCTGAGTCACCTAGGTGATGCAGTATAAGTTTTATTAGGAGTTGGGGATCTAGGTGGCTTCGAACATCTTGTAGGCACCTGTTTGCCATGCAGAACACCTAATTTACATCTACAAATCATGCAGTTAAGCACTTTTGAAAATCTCTCCTTCCATTACCAACAATTAAAATACTGATGATGGATAAGTGCTAGTTGGTACAAGTGTCTTATGCATAAACCATTAATCTCAGCATCTGTACCTTGGGTCAAACATGGTTAGGTAATGTATGAAATACTATCAGGTGTACATTGTCTAGCTCATAGTAGATTTGACTTCATAAAGTAGGTCATCACATAATTTGACAAGATGACCACCTCCATAGATCATAAAAGGAATGCAAATCAGGAAGAATGGGCCAGTTTCTGAGGTCACCTACACCAGCACAAATCAGGAGTAATGGAAGTAAATGAGTATTCTTCTTAGAAGAAAAATGAGTAGATACTCAGGCAAAAGTGATTTATACTGGGAGAGAATCTGGCAAACATTTTGCACAGCATACCACAAAGCAAAGTTGGCATACCCAGACTATGTTTATCTGTAAGCACAGCCAGCTTTATTCTTTGCCAGGTTCTTAAAATAAACATTACGAAAAAAATTCACCTGAAAATGAAATTAAAACACATAACAAGTGAAAAACCCCAATAGCACCAGGGAGCTTGGGAAAATGTGTTTGAGCTCTGTAGCATAGTTCCAACAAGTCAAGCCAGCAAGAGTATTGTTTTTTAATGAATAAGGGATTCAGAAGATGAATAAATAGCATAGAATGCAATTCACAGGTAATAGAGTCTTGCAATGAATAGGAAGGTCATGGTTTTCAAAATGGTGAAATATGCCATTATTCTGTCCAGTAGCAGTTATATATGCTGAAATATGTTGGGGATAGGATTGATGTTTCAACAAAACATCAAATAATAAGGCTAAATACTCAGGCCTTTTCTAGCAGTTGTTAATAAAAGACTTCATAAGATGAGTTTCATTTTTTTAAAAGTTAAGGACCTTTACTGCTCTGATATATATTTTCCCAGGTTCGAAGCATTTTTCCTTTCTCTTCGATTTGGTTCTTATTCTAACTCACTGTTTTCTTTCCTCTCCATTATGCATATGTTATAGAACATGACACATTGGTGTCACAGGTTTCTCAGCATGGTCGTCACCATGGAAGTACATTTTGCAATGTTATCATGGCATTGAAAATCTCTACTAAAGAAAAAAACAGAACAGACAGCAACAAAAACATGATTGGAATAGACAGTTCAGGGCTCAACAAGATACAAAATGTATTTACCTCTGCAAGTTTGTTGCATTTTAGAAGTGGCCTGAGGCTGATACAGTGCACATCTGTACTGCCCTTGTGGTAATCCCTGGACTGGGATGGGGTGACAAACTCTATCCACAGTATCACATTTGATACTACATCAGAGCCAGGTTTGACCAGTGCTGCTGTAAGGCGTGTGCCCAAGACAAGAATTCCTGGGAGCATCCCTGGTCATGTACCAGAACATGACTACACAGCATCCTTCTACAAAGTGGGGTATGCAGCATGGGAATCGGTGGGGCTTGTTGGCTTAAGAGTGGTCTCTAGTTTGTGGCAGAGGCAGCCCAGCCGTGGTTTACTGATTAGATGCTCAGCTCTGCTGAGCTCCATCTTGATGTGAAGGAAGATGGCGAGCTGAAATGAGGAAAGAAGATCTTAGGTCAAGGACACTCAACATACGTACTCTGGAGTATTCTCAATTTGCTTTGGAGGGGAAGTGGAGTAGACACGTAGGCCGCGTCCAGATGAATGTGGCCATATGGTATGTGGTGCCACAAACACATCTGTGGCGCCACACACCACACCTTCAGATGTTCTCCATCCTATAAATAGAGCACAGCCCATGTGTGTGCTCCTCCACCTTTTTTTCCTGCAAGTTTTTTTGACCCCTGGATATCCAAGGGTAAAAAAAAACTGCAGGGAAAAAAAAAAAGCAGAGCAGCGTATGCACAGGCAGTGCATGCCATTCAGAAGTGGAGCTGGGCCTCCTGGTGCCACGCTGTGGTTGCTAGCCAGGCTCTGCGCAGCAGAATGTCTGCTGCAGCCCCAGAAAGCCCCCAGGACCCCAGGTAAGGCTGCTGGGGCCAGCCCAATGCTGGCCCCAGCCTTCCCTACCTCACCTGGGGTAACTTGCCACGTGCTGAAGTGAGCGTGGCATGAGTATTCCCTGAGGACGTAGCAGGTGTGCTGCCACTACTTGTACCCAAGGAACTAAAGATCCACGCTTGTGTGGATGTGGCCATACGATGCACAGCATTTACCCTGTGGCAAATACTGTGCTCTGATGCAAAGTTACTTCCAAGGAAGTGAGAAGTAAAATTACTTCTGAGAAAGTTACTTCAGTATTCATGCTGTGTGTCTGCTACTACTGTTAGCTTCACACCAGGGTAACTATTTGCTCAATGCAAGCTGCCCCTCCTCTCCACATTTAGTGAGGGGGCACTGTAATAGTACTTACTAGGGTAGCCAGCTTGGGGGAGCTGATCATGTATACCAGTGCTTCTCAACCTTTTTTGTACCAGGACCCATTTGTAAACATTGATGGCCAGCGCTGACCCACTGCCCTTCACTCCTGACTCAT